>NC_051176.1:258748290-258974223 GCF_013339695.2 Rhipicephalus sanguineus
TCACCCTGTGAGAATTAACGGCCAGGCTAGAGGGAAGACAAGACGCGCGTAGCGTTCCTCTTCGCGTTCCACGACGCGAGGTCGGTAGCATGCCCAAAGGACGCCAACGGAACGCGATCGTGCAAGTGCTCCGGCTTCGCATCGCCTCATGGTCCCCTTTAGCGGGAAATGGTGTAATTTCTTAACCCTTTCCGGCCCAGTGATTCCAATTGGAATCATAAATTGTGTAAGTCAGTCAGCAAGCAACTGTTAAAGATAAAGCATTGTTCTTCTTCAAGAGCTCATATTTAGCATCTGCTCTACATATGGTGCCGACCTGGTACACTCAACAAAGCGAGGTCACATATGAACGAAGAAATTACAGAAGTGGTCGCATTATTCACGCATTTCGCTGAGGCAGCTTTTTCTTTCACGGAGCACAAGCAGGGCATTTATCTTAGTTCTGTGTCGAAAATTTGAATTTTGTTTATTGGGTATTATGCAATCCCATCGAAATAACTTTTAAGTAAGAAATTAAGAAAAAAATGATCGAAATATTACGAAATAATAATTCAGAAATTAATTCGGTCGCTAATTACTCATGACTGAAAAGTGCAAGCACAGATTTTTTCATCTTTTCGGACTACCATGATCATGCGCATCTCAAATGGTAAAACCAGTTGCCTACACCGAAAAAAAAGTAAATCGGAGCTGAAAGGGTAAAGTAATTTTTAGTCCTGTATAAGAAACATTTCACTTGCAAAGTAAAAAAAAAGCAAAGCCTTGTCGAAAGTCATGAATAGAAAACCAAGAAACGTGAAAAACTGAACCGCAGGTGCATTAAAATCGTTGAGTTGCAAACCTTAAGGAATTCAAAGTTTATAATAACAGTCTAAACAAGGAAATACGGAAAACCAAATACAACTATTTTCAGGTCTTTTCTATCATGTGGAGGAAGTTCAAAAGAGCTGCGGAGAAAAACTATTGTGGAACAGACACAAATTTCAGAACCTGTTAAAAAGATTTTGTTTAGAAGGTCGTTTATTACCTGAAACAGATAGCGTGAATGTGTTCAACGATTAATTTCTGATCAGAACATATATGAAACTCACACCAATCTTTCCTTTCTCTCTCTCTGCCCTCGAACTCAAAAGCAACTATTTTCTATGCAACTATGTCGTGGACCTCTGCACAGTATTCATGGCAACAAAAATTAAACAGCAGTGTTTCCGACCACATGCATGCAGAAAGGTCCCGTTAAATATACCATGCACAATATAGCCTCTGTTCTCGTTCTTATCTACAATACCTGTATTTCTGAAGGCACCTTCCCATAAAAAATGAAGGTTGCCTAAATCATACCTCCTCATAAAAAAGCTAACACGCTCAATATTCAAAATTACCACCCTATGTGAATTAGGCCAAGTTTGGCCTAATTGTGAATTAGGCCGAGAAAAGAAATAGCTCTATTATTATCGTTCTATAAAGAAACTATGTTGCTATTAAATCCCAGTGTGGCTTTCAAAACAAAACAAAAAAAAGATCTACACAGCAGTTGCGTAGCTGTAGCGTAGTATGGGTGGGGTCAACCCTACCCCCCCCCCCCCCGATAGTTTTACAACGATACGCGCACGAATATACATAAAGAAAGATCGAATTCGCCCTCCCCCCATACTTTTGGCTACGCCCCTGCCACACAGCCCTTTTAGACCAGATAGATAATGTGCTACAGTATAATTCTTCAAACGAAGTTTCTGACAAAAGGCATAGTATTTACAGACTTTACCCAGACCTTCAATCGTAATAATCGTAATGTACTATTAATAAATGTTGACACGTACGGCATCATGGGCCTCCCAGTGCAGCTAACGGTCTTATTTTTAAAAAATGCAATATGTGCCCTTAAGCAACTTTGAATCGTCAATAGGATAAATAAGAACAGGTGTCCCACAGGTGTCCCTCGATCAGTTGCTTTTTAATTTATATATAAACGATGTTGCCCAGATCTATCATAAGGCTAAGTTCGTTGTTTATGCAGACGATACTAGCGTGTTTATTTCATCTTCATGCTACACTAGATTAATGAATAGTGCTTGCCAATGTGTTCATTCACTTATTCATTTGGTCCACAGAAAACTATCTAAATATAAATTTAAATAAAAGAAAACCTGTAAATTTTTATGCGAAAGGCGCAAGCGTTCCATGAAATAACACCTTGGATATACTTTGTACTGCTACAAAAACTTAGCCGCGTCACAGGAATGTTAAACAATAGTCACATCTGCCAGCACCGGTAAAAACTTCAGCGCCCATTATTTGCATCACACATGTTATGAGACAGAAGGACAACTGTAAGCGTTTGTAGATTAAAGTGTACAATCCGTTCCACTCAGCCTACGTGCACGTGCACTTGTGCACATCATTCAGGAAGGATGGTGCGCTCTACACAGCGCTCTCCTGACAGCCGCGGAAGGCAGAATGCTGCCCCGGTTTCAAAATGCATCGAGCACGTGTATATATAGCACACGGAGCGGTGGAACAACACCCGTAACAACGTTCGCAACACAAGTGAACCGCGCTTATCCAGCTTACAACGATCACAGTTCTCGGAGCCTTTGCTAAAAGCCGCAAAGGACCAACTTGCACCTCCGCTAAGCCGAGAATATGCGCTAGAAATGAGGTGTATAGTGGCACGTAGCACCCACTAAACTTTTTTTTTTCTCTCTCAAAAATAAAGGCGCTACAAGCACGAAATTTCGCTTTTTCACAGATTCTGTGCTCTTAAGTCTTTTTTTTTTGTATTACAATGCCAGAACGTTCGAGCAACCCATCAGAAAGCGACGAAGGTGCTGCTGTGTTGAATGACTATGACGTCGTGTTGAATGACCCGCGCTTGTGCATATGCGTGCGCGGTTCTTTCTCTCTCAGCTTTATATTTTTTTTATATGTCTTCCTGCCCTCACCCCTTCCCCACTGCAGGGTATAAAACTGGATACTCATATTCCGGTTAATCTCCCTGCCTCCGCTTAACATTTATCTATCTCTCTATCTTTTTTCGGTCAAGGGCATATGCGTATACACTTAGACACAATTTTATACACTTAGACACAAATACACGTATACACAATTTTTTTTACGTATTCTTTACGTGGCCTGTAACACAGTGCGCAATCTATCGAGAAATGAACATCGTGAAAGGTTTGATAATATGGGGGTAGTCACGGTAGGCATAATTTACTCGGCGCGATTCTCCCCAAATGAATTCTAAAGAAAAACTGCGCAGACACTTCCCTAGCCCCACCCTTTTAACAGATCATTTTTTTATATCATGCAGGTTCCTTGATAGCGCCCAAATATTTTTTGAACTCGCTTAACCTGAGTTAACATGCGAGTCGATATAACACCGATGTTTCCAATCGTCCGGCAATATAACACCAGAAATGCCAACGAGCATGCAAAGCATATCGGCGTTTCTGGGATACGATGCTTACAAATGCATTTCGGTATTTCCAAACAAACCATGCTGGTTACATAATTTCGCTCTATCTTTTTTTTTTTCAAGCTCATACACACTGCCGCTAATAGCTACCCACAGTCGCAGCTTCAAATTTAAGAGCAAATGTAACACTTACTTCGGCACCTCACGCTCTACACGACCTCAAGATGCTTCAGTACAAACTGAAATAATACGAGAGAGCACACAAGACAGCATCAGCTTCGATGCCTATAGTAAACCTGCTACTTAATTTTGCGCAATCACCACATCGCGAGTACTTCTAAAGTGCTCCAATTGTAGTGCGGTGTCTTTGCGCGCGCCTGTGGTGCTGTGTCAACAGAATTGGCAGGTCTTTCCGTGTTCCTTTCAAAGCTCGCTCGCACACAGCAGTATGCACGCACATTTTTGTTTGCCTATCTTCACCATACCACACGTTTCTCTGCAAAGGCCGCTCCCCACGATTTTCATAATATCCTCTACTACCAGTCAGGTGTCCTCTTACACAAACGAAATTCTTCCACAGCCGTTGGAGAACCATGCCTGCCGGTCCGGTGTTTCACTCGAGAGCACGTAACCAAGTCTCCCCACCTCAGTTCCTATAGCGCGCCACCAAAAAGACGAAAAAAAAAGATCAAAAAAGAAAGGATCAAGCATGCCCCGGAAGGCTGCTATTCGAGCGCACCTGTGGATGTGGTGCAACCATTGTCGCTACCGCGTAGGCGCCCATCTCGGATAGCAATGTTTCAGGTGGATAGGCGAGCGGCCATGAGGGCATTGAATGCATACAAGCGAATAGATTGTGCGTGCGTGCGTATGTGCGAGTATATATGCACGCTTTGTACACGACTATGCATATTCGCGAAACGCAGGTGCACGGCTTCGGTGATCCTCGGGCGACCAGAGGGAGGTGGGGAAGGCGCACAATGTGCAGCAGCACCCTGCCAGCATGCAGCGCGCACCGCAGCTATGCATGCGTGAGCGGGCGCGTTTCTGGAACGTCTGCGTGCACAATGACAGAGGAGGTGGGTGAGGAAAACAAGCACAAAAGAAGGGCCCGCCCGACATATTTCAAGGCCCACAGCGTTCGCTGTATATGTTGTTTACGATCAACCTTATATTTCATCCGCTCATAATGCACACTCTGCTTCCATTTGTGCGCGAACATTCGATGCTTAGAGCGTGACGAATCCAGCAAGTTGCACTTCCTCGGTAGCCACCCGTATAGTAACGTTTGCTCGTTGTCTTCGCGACCTCGTGCAAAAGCTTCCGGGTGTTCTACTACTAGAATGTTCATCGCTCAGTTGAGCTGCATGTCTCCACACACATTCTTGCTGCTACCACCATGGGCGTACGTTCAACACACGGGCAGTGATGTTTGTGGACTTGTTTAGCACATGTGCCTCTAATTTCTGTCAGGTGTCTGGCTTCATGTGAAGCTTATGGCGCACCGTAGACACAGTTGCGTGCTCTGAAGGCAGTGATCATAATTCCCCAAGGTTTTGGCACCTGAAGGCCAGAGGGTGAGTAATGAGTAGGGCTACGTTCTTCGAGATTCACACTGAAAAGTGTGCTGCGGTGCCATCAAATTTACTTCTCTATGAGGTTTCATATTCTACCCGCGATCTTCTCTTCTATGCATACCTCATTTATGGCAGCCTTATGAAACAGTAAGTGGGAAGCTGCGGGAAGGGCTTCCAGCTTAGTTATGAGTGACACCTCCTACAGACTTGAATTGTTTAATAACAGCGCACGTACAGCGCTACTACAAACTACGGTGACAACCGCTGCAGCGCGGCTTATACGTGGTCTGAAAAGCTGTGACACATTAGTCGGCACACAAACTTCGATGACCAAAATGATGCTATGTACATCTATACCTATCTATCCCTATATCGAGATGTCTAGTCATGCACCTCTCTCCATCCAGGTCCTCTATCTCTATAGAAAGCTCTTTTGTAATTGCAGGTCTGTTGGCTTAAAGCGGAAAATAAAATTGTTTTCCTAGTACAGAAGAATACCGCTGAGACCACAAGAATTAAGCAAAGTGCGTGCCATCGTCCTTGTGATTTTTCTTGACTGCATAGCGTCAAAGCGGAGGAAAACCGTCAAAATATGCAGGAAAGGGCGGCACAGGCGTTTTAACGAGGACCGTGCTCACACTTTTATTTACGTTTCAAGCAATAAGCAAACAGTCACTTTGGGAGGAGAAGAGCAGCTTGTGCTTTCTGTTACATAACGTAAGTGGAATAGCGCACACTGACACAGGGACGGAGTAAGCAAGACAACACAAGCGCTAACTATCAACAAATGTTTTTCAGCTTACGGTCTTGAAAACTTTAACTGTAATATCGGCTACTCCAGTTTACATGCTAATTACATATCTTTATATTGCTGAATTCAACCATGGCGTCTTTGAGGCACTGCAGGCGATTAAGGTATGAGGCCAAATGTACAAAAAAAAAACTTTTTTTAAAAGCGATAGGCACTGGAGATTATTAGTCTACATTATAAAGCACACCTGTTTAGGCAGATGTGAGCATTTATTTTCTGTTAACTTTTTTGATTAAAAATTTCATTAAAAGTGGGCCTTACGCGTACACTCCTAACTGAAATTCCACTCAATAAAAAAGCCTAATTTTTTGTAGTGACATAAAAGAAGCTTTGGCCAGTGCAATGAACTAAGTGAGATAAGATTAATATTAAAAACACAGTGATTAAATAACCAAAAAATTATGCACTAACAATAGGAGCACCTTCGTATAACAGGCAGCCAAATTAAATCTTGTGGCATAATTTTGCTTATTGAGGTTCATTGCACACCCACTAATGTGATAAGGAAGTGTGCCAAGTTTTAATGAAAAATCTTTATTAGCAAAAAAGTTATGATTGTTCGCGTACGGAAAAATACCAAAAATATAAGTTCTGAGAAATTCAACAAAAAAGGTTTGAAACAGGCAGCGCTTACGCAATGTGATCAGGAGAGCTAAAATCCTCGATATCTGTAGCTAGTTCCATCCTGGACCTTACTCTTGTGTGTGTTGCTCAAGCGCCAACTCGACATTTTTTTTTTTCTTCCTACAGCTGATTTTGCAGCATCAGTGCCGTGATGGAATGCTTTGACGATATGGCGCCAATCATTCGTGAGGCAAACTTTTTTCAGTGTAGAGGCCAGGCTCGTTGCCAGCATGCTTCAAAATAACAAGTGTACTTCTGTTGTGATTATTGAAATGACGCACAGCGTCATACAAAGCAAATTTGATGACTGACAGGCTCTCACGTGTCCTTGAGCGTAGACAGCCCATGTACGACGTTGTGCGTCCACCTGGTAAGAAGTTTATGACTTTTACGATAAAAAATGATATGTTAACAATGCTATTAGAGCATTATTAGATGTTCTCACTTGAAATAATTGTTAAATAACCAACAAAATACTACATATCAAGCTAGTCTTATGATGCTCACAAAACTGGCACTTTCGGTTTCGTATATGATGGGTGGTCTAACGTTTTTGCTTGTATCTTTTGAAAGAAACTGTGTAGACAGAAACTTTATGCAGCAAAATGATGGCCGCCAAATTGCACATTCAACCTGACCAAGAACCAAAAAATGAGATTTTGAAAAAAAAAATCGCTTTTTCCACTTGGCGTCATACCTTAACAAGCGGCCTCAGCTGTGGCGCTCTTGTACAAACAGCTGACATAAAAGTTATAAATGCAAAGATGATTGCTGCCCCACCTCGACAAAACAATATGCTGATCCAATGCCCGACGGTGTCTGTGGTTCAACGATCTTACGATCTGCAGTCATATGTATAACAATAACAAATCCATGGAGACGTGAAACCCGCCGCAGTGGTCTAGTGCACTGTTATGGTGCTCGACTGCTGACCCGCAGGTCGTGGTATCGAATCCCGGCCGCGGTGGCCGTATTCTCGATGGAGGCGAAAATGCTAGAGGCCCGCGTATGCTTAGACCAGATGGTCAAAATGTTCCACTACGGCATCTCTCATAATCATATCGTGGTTTTGGGACGTTAAACCCAAACAGTTGTGGAGACGTGAAAAAATATGCAGTGTCAGCAGCACAGCAATTAAAAGAAGATGCTTACGTACTACAGTACTCACTAAATGAAACGTAGCATCAAAACTTGCGGTCTAACAAATGGTATATTGCCCGAGGTAACCCCGTCATGTCGCTACGAGTCTGGTCACTAAAGGTGATGCTGGCTCTGATGTAAGTGTACGACAGGGGCGTAGCCAGAAATTTTTTTCGGGGCGGGGGGGGTGTTCAACCATACTTTATGTATGTTTGTGCGTGCGTTTGTATGTGCGCGTGTATATATACGCAAGCAAAACTGAAACATTTCGGGGGGGGGGGGTTGAACCCCCCAACCCCCCCCCCCCCTGGCTACGCCCCTGGTGTACGAGCCAATATTAAGCCGATGTGACACAATCTAAAAGCGGTGGAAAGTAAAGTACGTGCATTATGCTCAGTTCTAAACTGACACGTTCTAATTCACTAAGGCGCTGTGATTCAAGCACATCATACAAATTACGAGCACGGTGGCTTGAACCTCGACCCAGTTTTATTGTGAATGATGTCATAAATGTACGCCTTCACCATCGCGACAAAGTTCCTGTTCCCATTTACTCACGTGCTTTTGTAGTGGCATCTTCATGTTTTAAATAGGTAATTATATAGACATGAAATAAAAAACCGCGACTACGCATAGTCTTTTCGCCGACACCCATGAGCAGCGCCGCGCACATTCAGACGAGTATGATTTTAATATCCAGTTTGATGGGTGCTATGCTTACTGTGCTCAAAAATGCACAGTATACGCAGAGCGCATTGAACAAAAATTATGGAAACATACAGCAAACGAAAACAACAGCAACAACTGAATTAAAGTGCGTTAAAGAGTGATAAATAAGATCCGTTTCCCAGCGCGGCTGAAGCTGAAGCTGGCGAGGATGCCGTTTGCTTCCGTGAAACCACATTGCGCTCGATAACACTATCACGCGCGGGCTACCTTGTCACGAAATAGTGATCAGGTCGCAGCGCCATTCAGAACGGGTCAAGAGGACGTCTGTCAACTATCCTGCATAGTGTTATCAAAGCCTGAAGCAAAGGCGTCTCGCCCCCCATCCGTCTCCTCTCCTCTTCGATTCCGTCGCGGAGAAGACCCGACGTGGTCGCAGTATCCGCCCACGAAAACTGGGGCGTTTAATTAGGCACCAAAACTAATTTTTCACATCCTGATATTTGCAGCTGAAACCGATTAGCGAGACTGATTTCTCGATAGCGTGCCATCCTCGCAAGCCTGGAATACACCTGTCACATCACTTCCAATGTTGCGACGAGGGTCGCCTCAACTATGGAGTGCCCTACTGGCGCTCGTATGAATGCCGTAGTAAGACGTCGATGCATGCCAGCCCGCAGTGACAGGACATCGGAAACGTTAAACAAACAGGCTTTTTTTAAATACGAATGTAGAAAGAACTGATGTATTCATCACGAACAACGTTCACGTTTATTTTCAGCACATACGGTGTTCGTGTGACTGCATTTTGTGTGAACTATATCGTTACGTAACTGGATTGCATATTGTGTTGGTTTTCGTGTCGCTACGTGAATGGAATTACATGAACTCTCCCGATACGCGCTATTTTATGTAACTTTTTTCGCTGCTCTGATTTTCACGTATTATATTACCTGTGAAAAGTAATAGCCGGCGCTATGTAAAAGCGCTAACATCTCCTAAACAACATATAACCAAAATTTAAAAAAAAAATAAATAAAAGAGTTCGCACGCGTACGCGGGCCGTGTTCCAAGAACTCGGCCAATGTGGGCGGCGCGATAGCTGCAGCATGGGAGCGCTGACCTGCAGCCTGGTTCTGTAGCACTACCATAGCTAACGAAACATTTCCGCACGCCGTTTGCTTCTGTAAAACCACATTTCGCGTGATAGCACTCCTTATCGCGCGCGAACTGCCTCGTCACGAAATAGAGGTCGGGTCGCAACGTCATTCAGAACGGGTAAATGTCTCTGACGCATTTGAAAGAGGACACCTGTCAACTATCCTGCCTAGAGTTCGCTAAGGCTAAGCTTGAAGCTACATGCGTCGCCACACCAGCGACGCGGCCCGTCCTCTAATTATTTTTCACGGCGAACACCCGATGTGACCGCAGCACGCCCACGAAAATTCGGGCTTAAATGTACAAAGTGATTAACCTCACGTAATTTTTTTCTCAAACGTAACCAGAAGCCTAGCGAACGCTAACTCGAGAAACTCAACTAAGCTTCTATATGCTGCAGCACCATCGCCAGCTCGGTACTTATACTGACCTATCGTCAAGCTCTCCGTGAAGAGGGTTTGCCCCGCTGGTCCTCGGAGAATGGTCCACTGTGAGTTGTAGTTCCTCGTCCAGAGTTTACTGTCCAGGTGTCACCGACAGCTCGAGAACGTCAACAATGAAAAATGAGTCCACGGCAGGCATAACCTGCGACTTGTATCCGTTGCTTCGGCTTAACAGGGGAGCCTTTGGCGGTGATACCTACGTCCCATGCACGCCGAGCGTCACATATTCGAGGAGCTTGCATGGAAGACGCGAATCGTCATGAGGAAGGAACTTGAGGACGGAAATAAATGTTCGGTAAGTAGGTAACCGCTTACACATGTCGAGCAGTGAGCAGTCTCTGGCAGCAGCCGGCACAGGTTGACAGCCGCGGCGACGCTTGCCAGGCACAAGTTTCTCGAAATATTCCTCATGTTTTGAAAACCCCAAGGTTGAAGCTGCAGTTAAACAGTCTATGGCAGAAGGTTGGGACACGCGTTGCGTGTAATGTCAAGCGCAGCCAGTATCAGTATAGGGCAGCCATAGAAGGGGCAGCTACGACGCAGAGCTCAGCCGACACGACGCGCACCAAGGCTGAGACAGAAAAGCGAAATGACTCCTAGCCCACGCCTATAGCCCCCGGATGTGCGCTTCTTGACCACGAAGATTACGATGCCGATCTGCTTGACGCATGCGTCGATACGCCCGGAGAATTTTCTTCATTTGCGCATTGGTTACTCTTTGCCTTGTCATCCCTGGCTCGCACGCCGCCACGACGCCGTTATCACCGCGATCAGTGCGACTGATGGTATAAAATAAAGAATGCGAAGGAAAAAAGTGCAGTAGCCCTTTTCTCAAAGCTTCTCCATGGGTTCTTTGACAGCTGCGTGGTTTGCACTGTCACCTTCGTTTTATCAATATAAAACACGCACGTACACGAAACCGGTTCAACGCACGATTTCCACTATTTAATAATAATAATATCTGGGGTTTAACGTCCCAAAACCACGATATGATTATGAGAGACGCCGTAGTGGAGGGCTCCGGAAATTTCGACCACCTGGGGTTCTTTAACGTGCACCTAAATCTAAGTACACGGGCCTCAGACATTTTCGCCTCCATCGAAAATGCAGCCGCCGCGGCCGGGATTCGATCCCGCGACCTTCGGGTCAGCAGCCGAGCGCCATAACCACTAGACCACCGTGGCGGGGCGATTTCCACTATTTAATCTGGACGCCGCATTTATTTCCGGTACTTGCTTGCAAAGTCTGTTTCTGATATTCCAGCAATTAAATGCCGAATGGATAGCTGCAAAGCTACTGCGGGCAGCAGCGCGTTCTCTGGATATATGAGCGTGCCGGCCACGGTGGTCTATAGTGGTTATGGCGCTCGACTGCTGACCCGAAGGTCGCGCGGGATCGAATCCCGGCCGCGGCGGCTGCATTTTCGATGGAAGCGAAAATGTCTGAGGCCCGTGTACTTAGATTTAAGTGCACGTTAAAGAACCGCAGGTGGTCGAAATTTCCGGAGCCCTCCACAACGGCGTCTCTCATAATCATGTCGTGGTTTTGGGACCTTAAACCCCAGATATTATTATATTATATGAGCGTCGCAGCACGTTCCGAGTTAAGTTCCGAGTTCTTTGCGTGCGAAAACCACGATCTGATTATGAGGTGTACGTCGTAAGTCGCTGCATCCGGATTTTGGCCACCTAAATCTAAGCAAACTTTAGAGCGAAATTGTAGGCGAAAAAATGAAAAACAAAAAACAGCGCAATATAGAAACAAGACGATGACGAGAGGAGACGTACACGGCGCTGCACTAACAACCAAGCTTTATTGCGTTTTCACGTCAATAAAACAACCAGTACAAAGAAATAGGGGCACGAGATATCATGGTAAACGGTGCTTTGTCACATGATGGGATACGAGGTCTCATTTCGGTGGAGTAACAGTGAAGTGTGGCAAAATCTTCAGATATTTCGCGCTGGCGTTGTTTTACATATTTCAAACTGCGCCATCACCAAGCACGAGTTTGCAGTTACACTTCGTGCGGTGTTCAGTTCTCAAAGTTCAGAGTTTACTAACGAGACCACAGAATTCAACACGCTACTGAAGTACATTAGTGTCGTAGGTTTTCGAGTTAATTGAGCACATTTGGACGATTATATGCATTCGTACGCGTCGTCGTCACCGTCTCGCGTCGGACGAGACCTTGCCGTCCCATCCCGATCACTTTGACCTTTTTAAGGTTTGCGTCCATTACACCTTTCTCACTAAAACTCCTATAACGTGGTTTTACTAGCAATGCAACACACATGATAAAAAAATAGTTAACAGAGAGCTGCTGTATGTTGGGATTTGTTAATTGGTGTTCGAACTTAATAATTGATTGATGGGGTTTAACGTCCCAGGCATTCGAACTTGGGAAACATTGTGTCAGCGCAAAAGTCCAAAATGGGGGCGTAGGCATGTGCGATGGATTACTGGTCGACTTGGTAATTCATGGAAAATATGAAGAAGGGACCATAACGAGCCACGAGAGCTGCGCTCGTGTTGCCGCCTCCTGTCTTTTGTCAAATCGTTTTTAGCGCTTCTTTATTTCTTCAAAGAGGCATAGACAAACGGAGTGCGTCCACGTCTACCCTTGTCCGCTGGTGCTGCAATGATTTATAAGGATGGTCTTCGCATTATGAATGATTAAGCGAAAAGACACTGAAGGTGATTATGGACGAGAAAAATCTCACGAATCAATCATTTATAGCCACATGAAATAGAATTTGTCCTAGATTAATTCAACAAAGCACCAAATAACCCAAGTTAACTCCTTCGAATATATTTCAGTGCCCCGTTCTAAACTTTCCTTACCAATGATAAAAGCGTCTGGTCTCATCACCTACTTATAGTTTGGCGAATGGTAGTATTTTGTTGTCTTCAGGATTTTCATGTAACGTGTGACGTGGTCTAAAATAGTATCTGTACGTTGCGGAAACAGGACTGCGAGGTGTCTGGTGTGACGCAGGGTTCCACCATAGATAAATAGTACAATTAGTTCAACCGACACGATGCGCAGCAAATACCATAGAAAATGCAAAATGGCAGTCCTAAGCCCCGGATTTTCGCTCCTTGGCCCAAATGCCGAGCTGCTTGACGCATGCCTCATTGCGCTTGGAGCTCTTTCTTTTTCTTTCTTTCTTTTCATTTTTTTCATTCGTGCATTGGTCTAACGTCGCCGTATACGTCACTGGCCCGCAAGCCACCACTTCAGGCCACGACGCCGTTGTTATCACCCGGGATTGGCGATCAAAAAAAATAAAAATCCACAGCATATCCACGGGGTCCACAGCAAATCCACAGCATATCCACGAGCACGCATCTGCAAAGCAGCGAGCGCCTCCGCGCCATCTAGTGAACACTCCAAGCATAGGGTTTCCTATGACTCCAAGAACTAGAGGTGGCTACCTACTACTACTACTACTACTACTACTACTACTACTACTACTACTACTACTACTACTACTACTACATACTACAGAGGAGGGACAGACCCACACCCAAAGGAGCTTCGCCTCTAATAGTAATAATAATAAGAGGGGAAATGCAGTTGCTTCTGCATCCTTAGTCAGCAATGTCGTTAGCGCTGTCGCTGCCGTGTCGTCGACATTACAGTCGACATACGACGCACCACGACGGAGCACTTCGTTTCCGCGGTCGCGTTCGCGCGATAGCCTCTGGCCGTTGAGGCCGCGGGCATGACTTGCTACTCAAGAGCGCGCATCTCAACACGTTTGGATTTAATTGAACGATGGTCGTTTAAGTGCGAAAATCACGATCTGATTATGAGGCACGCCGTAAGTGGCTGCATTTGGATGAATTTTGACTACATCGATCTAAGTATTTTTCCATTTCGCGCCTAAATATAGGACCCAGATGTTCCTGCCTTTCGCCCCCATCAAAACGCGACCGCCACGGCCGGGAGTCGAACCCGCGTCCTCGAGCTTAGCAGCGCGACACCTCAGCTGCTAAACTACCACGGCGGGTGAAGGGGGATGGTGAGAGGCGATTCGGAGCTCCTCTCAGATTCTCTTGGTAGTTCAAGAACTTTGAGCGAACTCCTACAGGGAGAGAATAGAGTTCCCCTGGCTTACCTGAAGTCACTGGCTGTTGGGTATCCATGCTCATATAAGAATGCGCTAGCCTGGCGTATTTCTCACGGAGCGGGCAAATACCTTAGTGTTGTATGTTGAACCTACGGTGATCTGATAGACGACCACGACAGTTTGCAATGCTTTCCACACTTTCGTGAGCTCTACCGACGAAACCTAGTAACTGATGAAATAAAAAGGAAATTACAATAAAACTTTCCTTTTTTTTCTGCGCACGCCAAGAACTACACATACAAAGAAAAGAGAGTGTAGGAAATCCGTTCGCGCAGAGTGGGGAAAGGAAGGGCTCGAACACGAGGCGTGTCACCTTTGACATTAGTCGAAGACACGGGGGCGCACTTTCCCAAACTGCGGAAAGTGCACCGGGCAATCGCGGGGGAAGTGTGTGCGGCAAGAACGCGGCACTCGCTGCACTGGCAACCTGCCAGGACCGTTATTGCTCCCGGCTGTGCCCGCGTCGCTCTGACAAGTGAATTCCACTCGTCAACGTGGCTGCTCAGGAGACGCCGGAATTCTCTCCGCTCGGGCGACGAGCGCCGCCGGGAAAAGCACGGCACGGAACAAAACACAACACCCCGCCAACCAGATTGGGGGTCAACCCCAAAAGCAAGGCACGAAAAAAAGAAAAAAAAAAACGAGACTGACAGCGACCGTCGAGTGTCAATGAATGAAACGCAGTAGAAGTGTCGGAAGAACAATAATGATAAAATGGGGAGAATAATAACGTGCGAGCTGGAAAAGAAAGAAAACGAGTGAATCAAAGGAACGCTGTCAGCAGAAAGAACACGGGTGCTCGAAGAAACACACATCCCGGCATTCCACGGGTCGCTTGTATTGTCGGTGGCAACGGTAGCGTAAGGAATTCCATTTCTGGCTCTTTGTTTCTTTGCTTTTCTCCTACAGTCGATCCTTCCCGTGTTCCTTCGTTTTCCTTTATTCTTTTGCGTGAGGACTTGAGGCCAAGTTTTTGTTGGCTCTGGTTATGCCGGCCGTTTCGGTAGCGTTGCACGGGCATTGATGTAATTTGACCTGATCGGGCTGTCCCGTGAGGAATGAGAGGTGCTGTCTGGTTCGGTTGTTGTTTCACTTCTCTCTCGTTCGGCGCCGACCCGTCAGTTGTGCCATCAGAGCGAATTCCCTCTCATTTGCGCGCCGCAATGCCAGTGACGCGCCTTCAATAAAAAAAAATAATAATAAGCCACAATAAATAATCCGCGCGAGCAAAAACAAAACAAGCGAGGATGTCGCTGTCGTGACAACGTTGGACGATGCAATCTAGTCACTAACCGGCCGCCCGCAACTCAGCAGCGACAGCTCGTCCCGCTCGATTAAGATGCTAAAAAAGAAAGAGAGAAAAACACCAACTCCCACTCTCTTCCGGACTTTCTCATCACGCCAAGCAGTCTATCTATTTTGTATATATATATTTCCTTGCAAAGTAGGAAAACTGCGAGCGAAGTACAAGAAACCATAATGGCTCCTGTCCCCACCTTCCAAGAATGACTGTGCGCATAAAGTGTATCAAGTTGTATTCAATGATGCTCATGGTTCTCGTAAGTATCTTGAGTCCGCTATTATACACACTGTTTCTTCTTGCAAGGTTAGCCGGATATGTCGACATGGAGGTAAGGCTGAATCTTTCCGCAGTGCGTTGACATCTAAAGAGAAAGAGCCAGAGCCTTGGCTGTTAAACTATTCCTTCAACACTCTATTTTCGTTTGCTTAGCAAAAAAAAAAATAATAATAAATTTGGCCGCGTATCTGCGTGCTTCGCTGCGAATGTCGTCTAAAGCTAAAGACGATAGAAGAGCCGCTGAGTGAGATATGGACGCCATCTGGCAATACGTCGGGAAACATGAGTGCTGTGTTCCGGGCTGGTAGTCCCGGCGCAGCAGCAGGCGAAGACCGGCGGTGACCAACACGACCGGTGGGGACGCCAACCAGCCCGAACACGCGGTTTGGCGCGATGCGCTGAAGCAGAAGGAACGTCCGCACTCAACGAGTACTCTCCACACACTCTTTTAGATGGGAAGTATCTTAAAGGGACACTAAAGGCAAACATTAAGTCGACGTTGACTGTTGAAATAGCGGTCCAGAAACCTCGCAGTGCTACTTTTATGCCAAGGAAGCGCTTATTTTGAAATAAAATCACGTTTTAGTGGTCCGCATCGCGTTAGCGCACTTCAAGTCACCCGCCTGAAATCCGACTTCCATACGTCACTGCTGCCGTGCCCAACGTTGCCCGCCTTTACTGCGCGGCCGCCGACACCAGTAGCAGCAGAACGAAAGTAGCGGGACCCACAGCAGCAACAACGGCCATCGAAGCCATCGAAGCTTGCCGCAATCGCCGCAATGGATGTGGACGGAGAACTTGACAACGAGACATTGGCTCGCGACGCTGGGCTGTACGCCGCGGCAGTACGCGATCCCGAAACTACCACTGAGACGCGACCGCGTGAGCGGGGCAGGGCGCCGGGCGAAGCGTAGTTCGGCGAAAACGGAACCTTTGAACCACGCGCGCCGTTCCCCATGGCAACGTAACAGAGGTTCTTTTTTCCATGAATCAAACGGAAACGAACAAACAGCATTTTATTACGTCTTTTGATGCACGGAAGGCTCTTTTTTTATTTCTGCTAGTTTGATTACTAGTGATTTATTGTAAGCAGACTCTCATACGTCATTGGGATCACTTCGAAAATGTCCCACTCGTGGCGCTCATCATGTGATACATTTAGCTTAATTTCTCGGTAAGTAGGGCACTGCTGTTGATAATATTGCCGTTTTACAAGTTGTCATACATTGAGCTTTCACTCTGACATAAATTTTTATTTGCCTTTAGTGTCCCTTTAAGGCGGAGTTCAATCCGGTGGTGGTGTGCGGCGTGACCACCCTTACTGCGCATACCATCTCGACACACCTCGTCTCCACTCCCCCTCACCATTCCCCCTGTCATCTGCCCTCTCCCATTTCCCCTCTCCACTCACCCTTACCGCTCTTCCTCTGAAACGCGGGCTAGACATGCCGAAATTCTCTCTTGCCCATGTAACACAAAACCTCTAAAAGACGTCTCGAAACGGCTACGGACGGCTATAGACGTCTTGGTTTACGAGAAGATCAAGAATAGACATTTTTGCAAAATAAAGCACTTGCCTCTCAAATATGCCTGCGTACTGTTTATTACCGTTTTCAACAGCTACGACATAGCCAGAGTGTATTCTACCAAAGAAGTCCACAACGTCTACTTTCAGACATTTTTAGACATTCTGGGGGAAAGTGCGCGCGCAACGACTATATAAATGATTCTTCAAATGTTTTGTCCACGAGCGCAAAGACGCCAAAACGGCATGTCTAAAGAGCGGTGACTGTCGCTTTAGTGAAAGAAGAGACGCAGAAAACAAAGCCCTCAAAATAATTGGTTTCGCTCCGCAAGGCGCGTTTCTATCAGCAGTTTGGTAAGTATATTCTTTTCAAGCCAACGCGGCTAAGGCCGCGGAACGCTCGCGCAACAGCGAACGACAACAGAAGCAAACGCAGGCAAGCCAGGCGAGCATGCCACTGATGCTACCTCTGATGCTACGCAGTCGGAGGCTCGAAGCGGGTGTTGTCGGAGCGCGCATGTTTACCCCTGCATTCAAGAACATCTTTTCACTCGGCGCTCCACCTTGACTCAATGTCGATGGCAGATACACCTATTGGCAGGAATGTTCACTAAATATTGAGCAATAGGCGGGATTATTTTGTGAGAACCGTTGTGTCTTTTCTGTTGAATGGTGACGCTGTGCTCAGCTCGGTCAAGTGAAGGGTGAGGCTTGTTTCAGAATACTTGTTCCTTCCTCCCCATAGAGTTTATTGTAAGAAACTCCATGTTCCTCCCCCTTTTCCCTCTTCCTCCACTAGTTCGCGCCAGCCGCCAGTTCGCGGCGGCAGCGGCGGCTCGATCGGCAGCAGAGCTAGGCGACGGCCGGCGGTGATTTGCGTTTTGTGTAACGTTGTCAGCTTTTTGTTTGTGAACGGATGAACGGATTACGGGCTGTTTGGCATCAAGTAACGGTGATCATACTGTCTGTCGCATATTTTCCATCAGTGTTTGGTGAAACAAGCTTTACTGTGCTTTTTGCGACGGTACGTTCGTCGGTACGTTCGTTTCAAGAAGCGATTGTTCTGCTCACCACCTTCGTTGCAGCCAGACAAACAGCTAAGAACGTGTGCACGTTCGGATAGAGTGCTTTTTTCGGTAAGTGCACCTGACCTTTCGTCGTTTTTACTGAAAGGTTTTAGCATTGTGATTAAACTGTGAACAGTTCTTTGCTAAGTTAAACCGCGTGGTCGAACGCGAAACTATAGTATACGCGCCGGTGCGAATCGTAAGCCAGACTGACTCGCCCTATTTTGAGTAATTATGTTTTGCGCGTTACAGCTCGTGGCTCCACGCACGCACGCTAGTGACAGGCCGACATAGTTTAGGCAAGCATGCTTACAACTACGCCGGCCTGTCGCTGACAAAGTGCAAAGCTTCTACCGTAGGCGCCTCGCCTGTAGGTGCGGTTATGATTGATTGTCGTTTCTTAATACATGACAGCATTTTATCATATCTGTAATTGGAAATGTTTCTTTAGAGTGACTTGATGATCTGTTATTTGTTGTAAATCCTGCGTAGCTTACTTGCTTTCTCTGTATGCAGCTTTTCTTCACTGCTGTTTGTGCAAGATATTGGGCCTGAGACCACGCCAGCTAATGCGGAAGCCAGTGCAGTTTCTTTGACGAGACTTGGAGTGCATTCATGCAGAATTTTATTTACGTTGCTGCCGTGCCACTCAGCTTCACCTTGTGCGGTCACCTTCCGACGTGTTTTGTGCCACATTTGGTTGTGCTTTATTCATTAATAAAGCCGATTTGACACCATCATGGGATAATTTATTGTTGCTGAGAAGCGCGATTATTTATTTGCGCGCCATCCGCTAAACGTCATTTATGTAGTACAGTATACGTGTTGATCCACTGCGTACGTGTTCAAATTTATTATAAACCGATGTCTTTTACATGAAAATTGGATATGTATGGTGTGCTGAAGTAGCCAATAATTCACGCGGCATATATGAGCGACCGCAACAACTTGATTCGGTCCGCAATAAACGCGAGTAAACTCAGCGTCGAAAACTTGTATATGCAGCAGTGGGGACATGCGTGGGTGAACAGGTATGTACGTATGTTAGTGATCCTGCTTGATTGTTTGGTCACTTGCTCGACGACTGACATAGGAAGTGTGAGAAAAACAGGAAAGTGCTCTCGCGGGAGCTCTTTCGGTCCCTTCAATCTCTATCTTCCTATGGTAGCCGTCAGGCTGCCGACCAAACATCTGCAAAGACAGTTATATTAGTTTATTTTATATTTCGAAAGTCCAAAATTTCGAAAACGGCGAAAAAACAAGAACGTCTATAAAACGTCTTATCTTGGTCTTTTCAAAACGTCTTCTAAAGACGTCAACTAGCGGGACATTAGCACAGCTATCAGACGTCGGATAGACGGCTACGGGAATGTCTTGACCAAGACGTCTATTAGCCCTTTTCGATAGCCGTTCAAGACGTCTTTTAGACGGGAAATAGCTTCTTTTGTGTTACATGGGTGCGCAACGCCGCGATGAGCTCGAGCGCATGCGCGTCCCCTCCCCTTCTCCCTCCTCTCCTACGCTGCCCCCGCTCGCCCTGTGAGAATTAACGGCCAGGCTAGATGGAAGATACGACGCGCGTAGCGTCCCTCTTCGCGTTCCACGACGCGAGCTCGGTAGCATGCCCAACGAACACTAACGGAACGCGATCGTGCAAGTGCTCCGGCTTCGCATCTACTCATGGTCCCCTTTAGCGGGAGATGGTGTAATTTTATTTACACGTCGCCTGCGTAAAACAGGAATGCCAGAACGGCGCCCCATGGCATTCGTACAGTGCAATACAGAACCGAAACCGAAACACAACAATGAGCTCGTGCAGAGGGCACGGAGGAAGGCAAGTTTCAGCGCAGCTTAAGAAAGTAGGGTCTTTGGAATTACGTATGTATGCATTTTCTATTAAAGGAACATACCGCCTTATACTTACCTAGTGATGTTGCGCCTCAGATATGCGCGATATTTACTTTTAGGGGCGAAGCTCCTTAAGGCGGCACCCGTTCGTCCCTCGTAGTCGTCATCGTCGTAGTAGTCCGTAACAAGTCTTACGCTTTGACCTCCAAGGTGGTGCCGGTGGGAGATTTCTCCTGTGCGTTGTTGAACAATAAAAAATTTGCAGCGTGCGCGTTAACTAAAAGCCGAATTCTTCTGTCTCTCATTCCCCATTAGCAGCCATTGGCATGTTCCAGTAGAAAACGTTAGTAGAAGTAGAAGTGTAAGTGTTAGCTAAAAGCCGACTTCTTCTGTCTCTCATTCCCATTAGCAGCCATTGTTTACCTCCAAGGTAGTGCCTGGTGAGATTTCTCCTGTGCGTGATTAAACAATAAAAATTTTGTTCAAAACGCCGTTGATTGATGAAATAAACCAACGAAAGACGCCAGATGTTTTGTAAAAGCAGAACGAAAGAACGCCAGATGTTTTTCTTAAAGTGTAGTAGTAGTAGTTGTATGTAGCCACCTCGCCCGATCGTCAACGGGCGAGGTGGACCGGCAACGGCGCGAGGACCCTGCCGTACGAGAGTTAAATCACACTAAAAGACATACTTTGCGGGCGATACACTCTAGTGAGCTTTCAACTTTTCGTCTTAATGTACACGATAAAGAAATTATTTCTACGAAAAACGCAAGGCACACCTTGAGCAATATATTTGGTTTTGGGACGCTAAATGGAACCATGAGGCGATGCGAAGCCGGAGCACTTGCACGATCGCGTTCCGTTGGCTTTCGTTGGGCATGCTACCGACCTCGCGTCGTGGAACGCGCGTCCTGTCTTCCCTCTAGCCTTGCCTTTAATTCGCACAGGGCGAGCGGGGAATGCGGTCGCTCTTGGCGCTCTTTCGCTCGGGAGCGGACTTCTTCCTTGCATTTCACCGATCACAAGTGATAATGAAGGGACCACGTAAACCAACAGTACAATAAAAGTTTGATGTTTAATATATACACGATGTTTCACACTCTTTATATTATGTACTGGGCGCATTTCACGGAAGAGTTTCACGGTTTACAGATGATTCCCTCCGTAGCTTCGCCCCACTCATCATCATTCACCCCGTGGATATGCTGTGATTTTTTTGATCGACAACGTTCACAAGTATGAACAGCCGTACCAGTTCAAGATGGCTGGCCCTTGGGCAAGTGGTTCAACTTTGGCCGAGTGGCTGAATCGAGTGACGTGCCGACAAACAAAGACAGACAGACCAAAATTTCTCCGTTTGAGTATCGTCTTTAAAACACCCCGCGGAAAGCCGACACTGTTGTGAACAGGTCAGCCAAATCTTGCAGTCGTGCGTGGCAAGAGGAGTGGAAGCGGAGCGCAAAGTTGCCATTTTCTCAGGTAGATGCCTATTATCAATCTCTACGGAGCTGCCGGCGCCTGCTGTTGGCGTCACCCAACACATGGCATGCTATTGGCCATAATAGCCGACACAAATCAAGAGCGGCCCTTCGATCAGATGTGCTTCCTGCCACGGGGTGCCGGCGCCGCGCTCCATAGCCTGTTAACATTACACAGTAGCCACACTAGCGCGCGCATGGATCACAGCGGGCAAGAGCGATCGCGTTTCATCGGTTGCATCACGCGCGCTCGAGGTCATACTGATGACGCACGCTAACGTCTCTGCTTTACCCCGTGACATACCTCCCTGTGTAGCTTCAGAAGAGAAAGCGTACGACAAATCCCTGTAACTCCGCTCGTTCTTGACCGATTCGAGAAATTTTTGCGGCAATCGATTCGTGAGGCGACAAACTCCGATACGGGGATCATTAAGATCATTTAGAAAAGTGGTTGAGGACCCCTTTAAGCAATGATGACGACGACGATTGCCAGGAAGTTGGGTGCATGGCTTTTCGTCAACAAAGTGCGGACGGACAAGACGGGTACCACAGGGAGCCATTAGGTCTCTTGTACCTGTCACTCAGTTCATTTCCGATGCGTCAGGATGTGCATGTGCAAGTTTAGGCAGACGATATTGCAATCTTTGCAACAGCGAGTGACATCATTTGCCACTTAGCAAGCTTACCCTTGTGCCTTACTAAGCAACCGGTGCTTTAGTATGTATAGGGACAGACGTTAGGATCTGTATGTATCTACAACCCATCCTGAGATTTGGATGTTTTGTTTTCTGGAAATGCAGCATATCAATTGTGGCGTTTTTTTTATGAAAGAGCCAAATCCAGAAATCTAAACTGGGCTAAATTTCACGGGAGCGTAAAGCGCGCCTACGTATCTTTCTCCTTTAAAACAATTGTAATAAAAATGGGGCAATTCCTGATTGTAACGTGAATTCAAAAAGGCAGATTCTAAAAAAAATGAGCCAAATCCTACATCTGTTTCAACCAAACTGAGCCACATTCACTAAAGCAGCGCTGCGTCAACAATCGTGACCAAAACAACCAACGTGACCACATCCAATCTGTTTCATTTGTGTCCTAGTTGCTTTGCTATTGTGTTTTCGTTTCACAATTAGTTTTTTTTTTTTTTTTTTTGCGAGTTGGTACTTGCTGAAGGACATGATGTTGTAGGGCAATACTCGAATATAAAGAGTAAGAACTTGACTTCCCTACTTCATTTTTGCCTTTTAGTGTTTCTTTTCGAGTTTTGCGTTACAGTATCACGTCCTTCTTTCGCTCCAAGACGCTATATTTGAAATAGAAGACAATTGAAGTGAAGATATTTTGGCACCGATCCTAGTGGATCTATTCCTTGAAAAAGAAATGATCCGAAACGGTGCGCCATAAAAGGAGCTCAGAAGAAGAAGAAATTTTTGAAGGCCTTCAATTATTGCCGAGAACAAGAAAACGCTGCCGACAGGCCAGGAAGGACCATTCGCTCTTCAAGTCTAGTCATCGCCATTACGCCCACGCAACAAAGGAAGGCACCGACGGAAGCACAACGATAGTGTTAATTTTATCGCAAAATATTGCTCTATCGTTCATTCGCTGCGATTTAGACCTCTTTTACGAGCTAATTCAAGCTTAAATTAAATGTTCCAATCTATAAGAGCCAAATCCAAATTTTACTCCTGAATACCGACGATAGTGGGCTATATAGATTTTAGCCGCAGTATAGATTTGAGGTATTTTGGTGACGAGCACACTGGCAAAAAAGTGTTGGAACAGGCCCCGCCATATTGCTGCAGTATCAAAAAACTGCGTGTTTCTATTTGGACGTGGCTCTTTTAGAAAAAAAAAAAAAAAAAAACGACACAAATAAAACTCCTTGTCCTTTTAGAACGAGAGGCCCTCCACTTATAGTTGCGAGATATGGTCACGGTCATAGGCGTGCGCAGGTTCCCCATCAGGGGGGGGGGGGGCAAAGGTTCACCGCAGCGCCCCCCCTCACCCTACTAAGTCAATGTATGCGGCAGATTTTGCGCCCCCCTCAGGTGATTACCCCCCCCTCCCCCCCTGTGCGCACGCCTATGGTCACGGTTACATATCCCACAGAACACAGATCTACATGTGCAGAGAGAAATGGCATCTTTAAATGTACATACGCGACATTATCCCGTTCAATGGGGCAAAAGGGGTGGCTCCCCCCCCCCCCCCCCCCCCCCACACACACACACACACACACCACACACACCCTTTTTCGACAGTGGTCATTGTCGGCTGCAGGCTAGGAAACTTACAAGTGAGGCAAAGTTTTACAGCGAACGCAGCAATCACGTAATTATGTAATAAAATTTGTCCTACGATTCTGCTGTGACGACTGGCCTCAGTGTCTCGCGACCACGCACTAGTCTCTCTGTGTAGCGGGCTTCCTAGGCGACACTTTCGCACCTTGCGCTCGAGCATTGCAGAGGAGGCTACTGCTCAGCAGGTGGTCTCATTAGAGCAATCTGTCATGATTTTATTTTGTTCTGCCTGACCTGAAATTTACGTAATTGGCGACGCAAATACGGGCGGGAACCAGCTAAACGTTTTCCAGCCCGATCAAACGTTCTTCCTCTTTCAGGAAATTTAGTTTCTTTGAAAACGAATAGCATCGCTACTGCTTCATATCCAAGCTGCTGTGAGTTGATGAGTGTGCAGAAGTGTCGAGTATTTTAGTTGCGCCGGGCCAGGAGAGCTAAAAAAAAGTTGCCGCTGTAGTCTCTGATGAACCTGCTTCACCTTGCCCATCATATGGTAGTCTGCGGCGATCGCGGCGACTTGTAACAAGGCGATAAATAAGGCAGTGGACTCGAGCACATTGAGAAGCCTATCTTTCAAGTTTGCCCCGTAAATGTACCTGATGGTCCTGACCAGGGAGATGAAGGTGATCAGCGTCTGCGGCTTTCTGGACTAAGAAGACTGCCCACCTGCAAAGGACTGTGTCTGTTCCTAATAATGTTCATTTCTCCCTCTACCTCTCACTCAGCAAGGATGAGTTCACAGAGCTCAACATCGCTACAACTGAAAGTACCTATTATACGCATATTAATGAGAACTAACAGACAATAATGACATTATTGACTGTTAGTTCCCATTAATATTGTGTCTAACAAAGAAAAACGAGCCCTTAAAAGTCATCTTCTTTCCTGTTATACGCATATGAATCCATCCCGCCAGCTGCTCTAAGTAGCGGCTGCCAATGTGATTGGCGGGCAGCCTTCTTAAATTACGTTCAGAATGAGACACTGTCTGGCTATTCCAAATAAAAGTTCAGTTATTGTTCAGCATAGTAATGCACTGTTTATTGTGCACACTTCATTTTAACGCCACGAGTTTTCGCAGACTTGTGACGTCGCGTAAGAATAAGGAGGCAGTTTTATGGCACAACTAAAATTTTTGACGAATAGCCAAGAACCAATGATCAACAGTATGCCATATTGAAAATAGCTTTCCCTGCTTTTTTTCCCTTTCTTTTTTTGACGTAGGCGTGCGTATGGTCATTACGCGGTGGATCACTAACGCGTCATTTTTTTGCGCTGTGTTACGAACAGGTGCTGTGAGCATGACCCCGAAAATTTCAGCTAATCATTAACAGCTAACGACCTATTAACTCAAGTAAAGTGCATTGTGGGGCTAGATGGTATGGCATTAGAACGGTAAGGAACTGCACGATTGACGGAACACAAAAAGAAGTAGTGCACAGGACAAGCGCAGACTAACAACTGAAATTTATTGAAGCATAAATCTTCCACTTCAGAAAACGTACGTGCGTACAAGCTCTCTCGACAATATCACACACCATAGTTGTAACTGCATCCCACTTTTTGAAGAAACGAAAGTGCTGGGCCGTGCCAGAGAAAAAAGAGCACGTGAAATTTTGGAAGCGTCAGTGATCTCGAGGCTTGGTCCTGATAAATTCATTAGTGAACCCTCCGTTTATCTGTATAAGAAAGAGTTGGCATTTTTAGCGTAGATAAAGGGCTTTTACTACGGTGTGTGATATTGTCGAGAGAGCTTGTGCGCATGTACGTTTTCTGAAGTGGAAGATTTATGCTTCAATAAATTTCAGTTGTTAGTCTGCGCTTGTCCTGTGTACTACTTCTTGTGTTCCGTCAATCGCGCAGTTCCTTACCGTTCTAATGACCTATGAAGAAGGAAACAATGCGGGGCAGTTTAAAGTTACAATCACCAACATTTTTTCAAAGAAAATTTAAGCTTACGCAGTTTACAAAGGCGAATTTACTTAAAGGGCGCTTCACAGCTTTTCCCTTCACCCCCCGCCCAAGATGGGAAAAGTAGGAGGGCACGGAAAGACACCTAGCATATAAATTCGTAGCGATTAATAATCCTATATTATACAACCAGCTCAATGTGGTTTCCATAAAAATTAATCCACTGAACATGGTCTCCTTCAGCAAAAAATTGGCACTCGGCTTATTTTGAAGACTTCTACGA
Source organism: Rhipicephalus sanguineus (assembly GCF_013339695.2). NCBI lineage: Eukaryota > Metazoa > Arthropoda > Arachnida > Ixodida > Ixodidae > Rhipicephalus > Rhipicephalus sanguineus. Next base: position 258,774,258 of record NC_051176.1, read on the forward strand.
ATACCTTGCTTTGCCAGTCACGTTTTGTTTAATAAGTGGAAATTTAAGGTAAGTCGGAGGTTCTTTATACTCGTTGTATTTACAACACCAAACTGAGACTGTGAAGTTTGCCGATGGAATGCTCAGATAAAGAAGACGTTAAATGTGGCTATAGTACTATTTAAAATTGATGGTATTTTTTCCATAATGTTATTAAACATTGCTGTGTTGTCGTGGTATAGGGCGGCCCAGCCTGCACGATGTTTACGCAGCTTCTTCCTTGATTTCAGTCAACAGTTTTGAAAAGCAAGTTATCTCTATCTAAAAAATCACGTCAAATTGAGAGCAAATGTAGTTCTCTCTCTCTCTCTACATACATACATACATACGAGGGATAGCTCCTACAATAATTTTGCATACTTGAGCACACCGCGCGCATTTCTTCGTACACGACACTTTTACTCTGAGCCTTCCCCATAAGAAAATGCGGCTGAGAGAGGAATTACATTAAAAAAGATATTGCTCGCTTCGTAGAGAAGCTTCAAAAGTGGTTTCTGTTCCAATTGTGGCATTACTTGCTTTTATGCACCACTTTTTTTCTTATGTCCGGTACACTGGTCACGGGGTTGGAAAGGGATATAAAACAAAACACACATGCATGGGCAGATTCAGGAATTTTATTTCCTCAGTGGCTTCCATGTCATAAAATGAAACACAATGTGATCACAACACATCACCACAATGAATACAAAATTGAAAAACCAGATGCCAATTGTCAACAGAACACACAGCAAATACGGCACAAAAAATACAAGTGACACAAAATGCCGAGTTAAGGGCCATTTAGCATCATGCCACAATGTATCAAAAGGGCGTCCCCATGAGTAATTCTGAAGCATTGCAATATTTACAGTATGTACAACCACTACCCCATGTGCAAAAACATAGCAGCACGCATGATAACATGCTAGAAGCTATGGCACAATGAATGCGGTGCAACGCTCACGACAAAAGCAGATGAGTTTTATGGTTCTTGCATTCAAGTTTACTATCCTACTGCTCGGTTGACCGGGTCCAACATCAATGGTACAGCTTAGCGCATGCCACAGTGTGTGGCAGAACATTTTCACAAAAGAGTGTTTAAGTATGAAATCCTTTGCTTAGCAAAGAGATGAACAAGCCTTAGTGCTGTACATACAAATGGATTATGATAAAGTTGAATGAGCTACATCATGAGGGTGGAGGAGGAATGAGACATGAAACTATATATATATTACATAAATGTGTGCCTGTTCACTGATTTCAGCTAAGGCTAAAACACAGTGTAGGTTAAAGCTAGGACAGCCTGCACAACATACACCACTGATTATGGGCTACCTTCTTGAAATGTAACGGAACTTAAAAGAAAGGATATTCAATTATGTTTTTTATTTTTTTTAACATACAGTGCAATCCACTGCTAAAGGGAACATGCCAGTGCACATGAAACACGTAGGTGTACTCCAGCTGTTCGCAGAGCCAGTGCGGATGTACAGCAAAGGTGCACAAAAATAAACCGATGCCGCATATGCCTGCTGCAAAGCCAGGTACTTCCAGATTTGGCAGAGAAAATTTTGCACATGCTCCGTTCTTATGAGTTCAGTCTAACAGTGGACTACATTGCAATAACTGTTACTTGTCACTGCAGACTGTATACTGCAAGCTGCTCTATGAAGCTGGCTCAAATGTTTCACAATACAACTTTGTGCGTTTGCAATAGCTCAAAATAAATAAAACACAGAGCTTGTGGAGTAGCATCAAAGTCATCACATTTAAAGGTGACATTGCTACTTTCACCAGATTAACAAAAAAACAACAACAAAAAGAACACCTTGTAACACTCTATACTTTGTAAGTGCACAGAGAAACATAGGTAAATGAACTGATAATATTCACAATGCAAGACATCAAGGGCCACAATATTAAAGCATCTACACCTTGACCAAACTCGATAAGCTACTATGCAACCTATCAAAGAGATCAGTCCCATTTTATGCTTCAAGGCGATGCTAATAAAAAAGATTCTGCAGCAAAGAAAACTTGAAATTCATTCTAAGGGCTGTTGCTCTTCAGTACCGTAGAATCAAACCCCAACATGCGGGGTACCAGTTTGGGCGAGTTGGTAGTATTCCATAGCAAACAATGTTTTATGCAGAAGCAGAATGACAATATGAAAAGGTAGACACAGGCATAAAACATAGTTTATTTGCACTTCACATCCATTAAAGATGTAGTAGTTATGCTGCAAAGCCTCAGAGGCACTAGCCACACAAGCCAAGTAGATTCACCAAACAAATGCTTTTGCGTTCTAGTCAACATAATCTGATTAATTTATGCATCAACCCCAGCTGATATGGAAAGCATGATCCTTTACACAAAAGTATGGGAAGCATGTGGTACAATGCTAGTGCCATTCCCCAGGGTGGAATGAAAGCATTGTAATAAATTTTTTGTTGCAGAGGATGTGCAATTAAGCACTGTGCAGGCTTACATCACAAATTCATAATGTCATGCATGAGATGTTGCATTGTTGGTCATTCCAGCAATTACTTTTAACTGTCTACCGGGAAAAATATTTTATTCATTATTATTTTCTTTTTCTTCATTTGTCAACACAACTGTTCCTCTGTAAGGAGCTAGAGAAGTGGTTACCAAGTGTGCACTGCATGAAGTGCATGCTTGTTGACATTATCATGCCTGCACATGTGCCCTTTCAACGTGATCACAGCTTGCCTCATTGTAATTAGTTCATTTAGTGCACCATTAGTGAGCTAACACCTCTTTTCTAACAGCTCAAAATACTACCGTGAGATAACTGTCAAATGCAAACAATTTAGTGAACCTGTACAATGTTTCTCCCTTGTTTTCAAGGTTGCCTGTGCAACCAGCTGTTGCGGTTTATATTATGGCATAAAATGGCCTCTGATGCACGTTCACAAGTTATAGCATAGCATAAAGTCTTGTAGACATGGTGTAACTGAGTGCTATGTGCATTACATGCATGCTAGTTCGTTACCATCTGTGAATGTCGAAATCAGTTCAGTTTCTGGGATCATGAATCCACACAGCGAGAAATATGCTTTTAGTTCACCTTAAACAAATGGAGCATGATGCTTAGAAGTCAGTATCATGACAGCGTAAACTTCCATGTCCATATTTTTTTTGTCACAAGCACCATCTTTTCAGGACACTGGCTCTCGTTTCTCCTGTACAACTATAATGTGGCCACTCTGCTGCAGTTTTAGCCCCTTTGTCAACACTTGAGACATCTGCTGCAGTTTTAGCCCCTTTGTCAACACTTGAGACATCGAAGAAGTCTTCACTGCACAAACACCAACACTGGCTTTTTTTACAACTATGTAAGATGATGCAGGCAAATACACGCAAATGTAGGAGGCGTGATGGGAAAGGCTGCACAGTGGGTTTGCTCATGCATTCGATGGCAGCACTGCCTCTTTTAGGTGTTGCACGCTCCCAATACTTAACTAAACAGGGTTTTTCATGAATTGTGTTCGAAAATCGTAAAAAATAAGGGAAATGCAATATTTGCTTGCTGCCTTCACAATTACTTTTCTGTGACGGCAGACATCTTAACACGACTAGAGACATCAATATTGATAGTAATTAAAGAAATAAATTAACTTTTTAATTAGTGGGAACAGGTGGTTGGCTCAAATGAGAGAATTGGAGCACTTCCTTCTAAAAGCCCACTGCCGCTTTGAGATTTCCAAAAAGTAACTGCTGTCAAAAAAATTGCAGAGGGATAAAATCTGACGAATTTCGCTGGTGAAACCGAAATCAAAATGCAGAACAGCGCTGCTGGCATACTCTTCAGGGACGTCCAAATGAGCGAGAGTCGTCATATCAACCATTGATCTACTTTGCTACGCGAGTGTGAGGGCTTTGCTTGCGATTCTAGCATGCATGGCGCACGTAGGTTGATGAATGCAGAAGAACTAAGACCACTGCAATTGTTGTCGTGAACAGTGACGTCATCCTGGTCCTTTGCTAGTTGCGCTCATCTGCGCTGTGGTTGTGGTTTTGCCGATGAGTTAGGTTGAGTTTTATTCCTCCGCAATAACTACCAGAGGCCCTTTTTCGAAAACCTCACAGGGGCAATGGGCTCTTTGCAAGAAGGCCTTCAACTCTCATGTTTGAGCCAACTGCTTGTCTTCACTAATTAAAAATAATTAACTTAATTTAATTACTGTCATAAATAGTGTCTCTAGTCATCTTAAGATGGCTGCCACAACAAAAAAAAAGTAGTTATGAAGACAGCGAGCAAATATTCCATCTCCCTTACTTTCAAGGCTTTTTGGCCACGTTTCTTGAAACGCCCTGTGTGTGTATGAGTAAAACTCTTGTTCCAAAATAAGATTCTTCACATAGGTTGATTTCAATCGACTAAAATGTGAGCCAGTTTCTGTATGCAATGATTTGAAAGGGAGTAGTTGACACAGACGCAGGTTGGCATATGCTCGTGTAAATATAGGTCTAACTGCCTTTTCGTATTAGGAAACTCAAACTGGTCCAGTAACAGACTGACCAATTATTCTGTCCATGAGCATTGCCTGAGATCAAGAAATTTCACAATTAAAAATAAGGAACAAAAAGAAAACAAGCATAAAGAATTGCCAGAACTATGAGCAGTTCTGCTATATACAAAAATGCTATGGTTTTGAAGCTGTTTAATGATGCTAGGAGTGCTGATCCCAATAATCAAACTTCTGTACTTTCTTTAAGAGGAAATAGATTGATTATTCCACAATATTTTTTTAGTCCCATGCACATATCGACACATTTATAATTGCGCTAAATATGCAAAGATTGCTATTTACTTAGTGGTGCTAGTTACTTACTCAGTAAGTGGCTTTCTCCACTGCAAAAGCCTTCCTGCAATGATGCATGCCAGCGTAACTGCAGCACAGCCAATATTACAAGCACCCAATGTCTGCAGAGAACTTATTTTGAGTAACAAACAAGACATGCCAAAAAGTTGACATTGACGTAGAAACATGACACATGTAAAGACCTTCTTTCAACATGATGACACATGTTGAACACATGTTGAGCTGCTGAGCTCTAGTATATGCATTCAGCTCTTTGTATACATCAAAATGATATTCTGTGAACTGAAAAATTAAAAGGAAATTCTGGGGTTTTAAGTGCCAAAATCATGATCTGACTATGAGGCACATGAGTGTGAGAGACTGGATTAATCTTTACCACCGGGGTTTATTTAACATGTGCCTAAATGAAAGTATCTTTGCACTTAACCACTCAAATGAGCCTGCCATGGCCAGGATAAAACTCATAACCTCAAGCACAGCAGTGCAACACCATAGACACTGGGCTACCATGGCAGATATTCTGTGAACTATTACCAACTTTATCGGTACTGTGAAGCTGTTTTGAACATCTCTTGCTCATTGTTATTACTTCATTTATTACTTTTATTATATAACAAAGTAGCTTTCTGTGTAGTAAAATACAGTCGACGACCAATAATTCGGACTCCATGGGGAACGTAAATAGGTCCAAATTATCAAATGTCCAAAAAAATGAATGCGTCAGAAAATATATACTTTTATTGACACTGCAGTGTCCCGGTGGTCGAAAAAAGTTGTCAATGAGTTGCAGCATGCACTTCCACTCACGTGCGTCAAAGTCCGCCTGTATCTGCGCCAGTGTGATGTGATCGCTGTACAATAACGAAAGAACAGCGAGGGCTCGAGACGAGGCCCGTCACTGTAGTGTAATACGGTGACGGGCCCCGTCACTATTCCGATTACACTACGCTGACGGGCCCCCTCAGTGTTACGATATAGTGCTGTTGTCAGATGGGAGGAGACGCAGCGCCCGGAGGCGCTTCGTCCCAGAGTTCTACAACACTCATCTTACGACACCACTGCACTGATGGGGCCCATCAGTGCAGTACTATCATCGTAGTCACTGCCTTAGCAAAATGCTTTACCACAGACACATTCGACAGAATGGTGGCGACAGCAGCAAAAGCAGTGCAGCGCGGGGATACGCGAACCGGAATGTAGGATGTTCGCGATGTCGATACGATTTTCCACAGTTGATCAATGCCTCCAAGATTAGCATTTTCAATTACAAATCTCTGAGGCATAAATAGCGATCGAAATAAAGCCCCATAGATCACAATCTAGCTCTCATTTTGATCTCTGAGGCCATACTTTGTATGGTATGGGTGCCGGAGGAGATAATGGCTGGCAATTCGACGTGCGCGACAGTCTCGGACAGGTCCGGATTATCGAATGTAGATCTAGCAGCTGTCCGAAATATCGGTCGTCTTTACACATTACTACTATGGGATCATCGGCGGTGCCGCATGACTGTCCGAATTACCGAGCATGTCCGAATTATCGGTGTCCGATTTATCGGTCGGCGACTGTAATTAATAGACAGAGAAAAAAAAAAAGATGAATACACTGTGAATATGTGCCACAAAACAGTAATGCTGAAAGAACACTGAATTTGGCACCCACTCATCCACTGTGATTCAGGTTGAGAATGTACATGAAGGTGGCCAGCCTATACTTTGCTGACAAGAGCGTCGACAATTTTAAAGACACAAAAGCCACATTCAAAACCTAAATAAAAAGTTAAAAACCCATCATAAAAACAGAGCATGCATAAATAAAAATAAAAATAAGCTAAAAATTGCACTAAAATACATACCATCGGCCCCACACACACACACACACACACACACAGACACCAGGAAAATGCAATGTGATGCTTTGAATGAATCTATACATTGATGCTTTACTGAAATGGTTCGCACAGCATAAAAATATGAAGCAACTTATATGTGTAGTCTGTACAGCTTGCATTTAGCCTGATGTATTCAGACAAAATAAAACAGGCAAGGAGAATGTCACTTTCACGCCTTTCCACACTAATTACCCAATTGGTCAAGTCAACATAGCTAGTGCATACCATGTATCACTTATATATACTAAAGAGGTTATGCAAAGGACACCAAGGGTAACATTTAAGTATTAGCAATACAACACATAGCAGAATACACTCAACATAAACAGCATTTTAGGCGCCACTAGTGGTAACCAAATGGCAACATTAACATCACCTGCTGTTATTTTGAGTTGTTTTATATTACTTTTGTCTCCTACACAATAAAAATTTTGATACCAGGGCTTTGCAACAGTCATCATAACCGTACAACAGTGTGTAAAAAAATGAGTGAGAATGCAAAGAGCACCACTTTTAGTTCTCTGCAATGATTTAGACAACACAGCCTACCAGACACAGTTGGCTTCCAAGATGAAAAAATTCATCCAGTCTTTTTATACGATTAAAGCGCAGCTTCTAGCAACTGCTTTACAGATGCGGTTTTGGCCGCGCAGTTGTTGCACGCATGGTCTGTTAGTTTACCTCGTCAGTGCCTCACCCCGCGGTTCAGTATCACGCCACCTGTAGGTAACCGACCGAAGCAACATGTGGAGGAAGACTTGCTCAGTCATTGGCTGTGCGGCAATGATGCAAAGTCTACATTCCAAAAGGAGCGTAGTCACAACGACAGGCTACGCCTACCCCTCTTCATGGCAGAGGCCGAGCAAGGCCGAGCGAGAAACCGGTACCAGCTGAAGTGGACACGAAAGGGTAATTCTCGTGGCAGCATGTTATGACGCACAAGTGCGAAGTTATTTCTTCATAACAAATTTTGGCCCTTGATATTGTTTAATGGTCCTTTAAAGCAGCATTGACAAAAGTTACTGAAAAAAGTTTATATACCCCTAAACCTGCCATTTACAATACAAGTACACATGAATAACCATAATGAAGCATTAACGGCAGAAAAAAGTTAAAAAAGATATTTTGTTTTAATATGAGCAGGTGGATGATTTTAAACTTCAGCACCCTGATGCATATACATCAAAATGCTTGAAGGTAACCTGTAAATGCATGGTCAGTCTTGATTATGTTCAGTATATGCCCTGAAATGTTGAGATGTGGAAACACATGGCAGCCGGCTAACTGAACAGCTGTCAGAGGACTGCATACTAATGGGCCTTTTACGCGATTGTAAATTTATTTTTCAGGTCATCCAGGCCTTAGCCAATTTTTAAAATATACGGGCATGGACTCGAGGCTGAGTAGACCAGTTTATTTTCCCCTTCGCTCATTATGGAGTATTTAGCTATGAGGAATGTGCCACAGACTGACCTCTCTGCCTCTTCTCTTTCTCTCTTCCAACTTCGCCAAAAAGCCAACCTTTTGATGAACCTGCACCATCACTTCAAATGTCTTATCACACATGGAATGAGAAGAAGCTAAATGTAGGGAAAAAAAGAGGGAGGAACTGGTTTGGTGGAACAGGACATAAGATTACTTGGTGGGATGCATATGCACTCAGCCTTCTGCTGCACAACACACCGTTTCATGTGTTTTTGTAGTTTGAGACAACACATGATCACGCATGACAGCCACCTGGGGCCGGTGGCATAATTGATATCTTTTTTTTTTTCAGAGTTTAAAATTGAAATCTGGACTGGTACTAAAGAAGGATGAAATTAATGACTTGTGAGCTGGAGGGAGCAAGCGAGGTTCCATACAACGATGAGCTGTTCAATACCTCCCACTGCAGTAAACAAAAACAAAGGTAAAATTTTGTGTTGGGCTAGGGCCAGAATGTTAATGAAGGCATGGTGAAAGACAACAAAAACTCAATGATGATATGTGGTGCATGGGTGGCAAGCATTTCGCACACGCAAAATCTCCAGCAACTGAGCCAAATTTTCTATGAACAAGCAACGGGGGAACCAGGATGCACATTCCGATTTCTAACGTGATGAAAAACGTTACCCAGCTCTGTGTACCAAACAAATGAATTAGCAGTAGGGCTGACATGATTGTAACAAGACAGAGTTGATGTATTGCTGGTATACACCAGTTATGTGGTGATACATGCCATGGTTGTCCATAGTTCAGTCAATACACAACTGCCTTGGGCCTTGTACTCTTGAAACAGCTACTGAAGCTGAGCTAGGAATAAGAAAGGTTGCATGTTGGAGGTTGCATATCACCATAGAAAGGTTCAATCCTAATTGAAAGAGCAGGAGTGCTTGTGTACTCTAGTCTGGTCGAGCTACATGAGTACGTGATGTAAACCAGCTTTACCCTGCACCAGCTGACTGACGAATAGTAGCCAAATCCAGCGTGCACATTTTTGGGTACTATTATAAGTTCACTAAATACGAAGCGACATCTGCCAAGGCATCTAGATCGCGAGGTGTGGCAAGTGCACCTGTGCTCTGGAAGGCAACAATATGCATAGGTGAGTCCTCTCATAGTGAACTTAGTATGCGAGAAGTGACTGAGTCATGCCCGTAGTGTTTAAAAGAGCCCGCATGTAATGTGTCGGGTGAAGGATTAAACGAAAAACTAACCAGACTGTCAACTGAGATCAGAAGTACAAAGATGAAATACTTTTTTTGGTCTTCTTGAGATTGCAGACATGTATACTATTTAACTCCCAATCAACAATAATAGCATTACTGAGAATGCTCTTGTGATCACAAAATCTTCTAACACCTATTGGGCCACTTGTGCCTGTTTTCTGCATACTAGCTAATGATAACACTGCAGACAAGGAGAGAGCAAGTGATCTTTGGTTGTTTTTGACATGAGATTATAAATTCCCCGCAGCATGCAGTGCAACATTATTAGGATCGAATGTTCACATAAGCCTGTCTACAGACCGGCGACATTTTCTAAGTATGTTGAAATGTGTCTCAGGGTCCCTTTAAAAGAAAAACACAAGTCTCTCTGCAAAGATCACATATATTGCAGCACATAAAAGGCTGAGGTATAGCTAAGGAATTGAATGTTAGTTCTCGGTCTTTGGTAGCTTTCAAGTAGTGGCAAGCCAGGGGCGTAGCCAGGGGGGGATTGGGGGGGTTCAACCCCCCCCCCCCCCCCCGAAATTTTTCAGTTTTGCTTGCGTATATATACACGCGCACATACAAATGCACGCACGAACATACATAAAGTATGGTTGAACCCCCCTCCACCCCCGAAAAAAATTTCTGGCTATGCCCCTGTGGCAAGCCCTGGCAGCTCTGAGGGGTACGGGTGCTCTATTACGAGGCATGTCTGCCTTTGATGTAAGAGAGTTTCTTAGATTTACGTAAGTGTGCAAAGGTTCTTAATTACATGTCATTTCAATCACATGGTTCTAGGGCGACATGGTATAGTTAAAGGAGCCTGCTGAAATTTCATAAAAGTGCTTTTAGAACACAGTATACAGACATGGCCAGATGTGAAAGCACCTGGCCATGCACCTGTTCGCCAAGTTCAGTGGCTACCACGGTGCATGTGCGGAGCTCAAAACTTAGTTAAATTTCTCTCTCTCTCTCTCTATCGATTGTGGCAATTCCCAGCCATATCCAGAAACCCCTTCCATGCATTCAAAGCGCATGCTCTGCTCGTCACGATTGTTTAAAGGGGTCATGAAGCACCCCTTGGGCTTGTTGAAAAAACACATCCTGCGGAAAGCTGACACGGCTATAAACTGCTCAGCCAAATATTGCAGTCGTGCGCTGCGCGTAAAGGCTGCAAGCGGAGCGCGAAGTTGCTGTTTTCTCAGGCGCCCTCTTTACAAACAGAGGCCAGTTCTCACTCTCGTCGGTGAGCGCCTGCCGGTTGACATCGCTAATCTGCTTCTCCGCGTCGCAAAAGACATAGCATCCTCATTGGCCGATAGCCGACATAAATCGAGAGCGGCGTTCAGATCAGATGCGCTTCTTGCCACTGGGTGCCACCACTTATCGGCGCCACACTCCTCAGTCTGCTAACTTTACACGGTAGCCACACTCGCGCACGTGAATCAGTGGGAGAGCGATCGCGTTTCACGACACGCACTGACGTAACTTCTTTCCCCTGTGCCATCTCTCCCTGTGTAGCTTGCAGTGCGCTCGTTGGGACGAGAAAAGAGAGAAAGCACTGAGAGCGTGCACCAAAGCCCCGTAACTCCGCTTGTTCTCGACGGATTCGAGAAATTTTTGCGGAAATCGAATCCGGAGGCAGTAAACTCCAATACTGAGGTCATTAGATCATTACTTGGAAAAGCGGTTCATGACTCCTTTAAAGGGCCCCTCACCAGACCTCGTTAGCAATAGTGGTTATATAGTGAGAGTTGTAAAGTGCACTCCAGGGAGTGTTTTACTACATCACCACACTGCCAGGAGGCAGCTCTCCCTTTACCTTGAGTACGGAAGCTTTTCCTTCTTCTTCCAACACCAAAGTTGAGGGACCACATCCCACTTATGTAATGAGCCCAATGAGCCCCACCTGCTTTTTTTTTCTTTTTGCAGCGGAGCATGCTTTCACTGGTGGTCTCGTGAATTCTGCATTAGATGATTTACCAAAGCCATGTGCCATGGTGACGTTGCAGGCAGTTCACCTGATATACAGGTCTTTGCACAAATGACCTTGGCTGCCCGGCTCTCTCTCTCGAGGAAGAATGCATGAGCTTTAGTGTGAAATTCCAGCTGTTCTTGTGCCAATCAGCAGTTTGATACTTCAAAGTTACAACTGTCAGTGTCGTGTCATCTAGGCAAAAAATGTATCTGTCCACTTGCAATGCCCCGCCCTTGAGGGGCCCTTTAATCACTCTGCTATGAACAAATGGCTCATACAGGAACAAAATGAAGTGCTGATCCCAATTTCACATAGATGAAGAAAAATGGGGCTGATGTGAGGAAGGACACTAATAACACTGCTTAATTTTTACTTATTTTTATCTAGAATAAATCCACTAATAAAGTCAGTCAACGGTTTCAGAAACACCAACTTTTATTATAATAAAAGAAATATATTCTATTATTCAGAACTGCCTCAGCAATGTATGATTTAACGGCATTCCTTTACTCGTGAATGAAACCTTTTGCTTCCAGAAACATCTCACTGTGATGAAAAAGTGCTTGCATCAACTTCAATTGCATCAATTGCTTTTTTTCCCCTCTCAAGGTAACATCTCCTGCCAAGTAACATATCATTATCAGGTCATTTTGAATGTTTTATATGTGTTGCTGTGCCTTGCTTGCTAAACCATAAAAGCAAGAGAAACATTAAAAACAACCGTGTTCATGTTGTTCTCCCTGTTATAAAAGACTTGGTCAAGCAAATAAAAGCACCACTTTTACAGCAACATCAGTATATATGGCTCATCCAACAATACTCATTTGCAGCATGGCCAGTATCACCTTTCCTTTCTGGGCACACACACTTTTTGGAACATATGGCCACACTCCTCCTTTTTGATCTCTAGCCTGTACGTTCTGCTGCCTAGCACACCCAAGTTAGTGGTATCCTTTACAAGCATCGTGCTTAACCATAGCTTGTGCAACGAACCTTATTCCTGCCATTTGCAATCTACCAAAGTACTTCTCTGACATGACCATATATGCAGAACAGAAGTGTGCTGTTCCTGCTCTAACATGCACTACACCTACTGACACGCCTACTGACACACCTACACCTACTTACAGATTATCAAGCCATATCTGTACTATGGTCACTAAGGGAAGTCTTCAGTGTGCTAGTTAACAACCAGCACGCCACGTTTGCTCAAAGTGCGATGTATGTACTGTATACATACATAAATGCAGTGCTGGTATCCCTTGTGTAAAGGAGTGCTCCACAAACTATCATTCCATGCTCATAAAATCTAAAAATGGTCTCACCGATTGCCAGAACAGAAGATGTTCTGCTCACTTTGGCCAACTGCCTTGGTTAACATAACAACACGCTTTGGTGTATTTTTTTTTACACATGTGTTGTGAACTCCCTGATAGTCTTGTACTTGTTCTACCCACCCCATAGCACAGCACAAGGCAGCAAACTGGATAATGAGATGTGGTTAACCTTCCGTCATCTCTCTCAGCCATTTCACTGTGCCCTCATGAAAAAAAGAAATAAACCTGGCGTCGGTGGACTCTAATGTGATAGAGAGATGTATGAAATGCCATCAGCTCAATCCATTTGCACCTTCTAATGACTGCCAAGAGAAGCTTTGTCTGTCCAATCCTAGACAAACAGATTAAATTAGTGGACAGACAGATTAACATACTAAGGAGAGTGTCACATATACTGCTCTTGCAGTCAGTGCTGTGTATGCAAGTAGCACAGAAGTGGGCACTTGAATGAAAATAATTTTTGTCTGTTTCACTGAGCAAGGACAGACTAAAAGTAAATGAAAATAATCTACCACGTGAAAGTTTCACATACCATTTTTATATTACTGCAGCTTTCAGACAGCGAACAAAACTAAAAATCTAGTAAAGACACCATGAAAGCTATAAAAGTGGACAAACTGAAAGTCCTGGCCACAAGGTGGTGATAGACATTGATATCACACAGCATTTATGAAACCTGTACAACAGAAGCTTCATGAAAAGGCCATGGGGTTGTTTCAGCGTGCACACTGGTACGAAAAGAGAAAGAAAGCGCTTAAAGCGTGCGACAAATCCCCGTAACTCCGCTCATGCTTGACGAATTCTAAACATTTTGATGGCAGTCAATACGTGAGGCAATAAACTCCTTTGATGAAGTCATTCCATGATTAGTTGAAAAAAGTGTTTCAGGGCCACTTTAAGACACTTGCTTTTGGAACGTGGGGGCCCAGGTTCAAACCCAGCCCTGCCAAGAATAATTATTTTGTTTTATTCATTTATTTATTTATGGTGATGATTGTCTTACGTGATAGAGGGACGAAAAGTTTTCTTGTTGAGCTGGCACAGAAATGCTTACAGATTCAAAAAGCAGACACAGTGCGCACAAGAGAATATGGAGCTTGTATACACTGTGCGCACCTTTCCTCTTTTTGTTTACTTTCTCTGGTTCCACTACATAAAAAAAATTAACTCATATCAACAGTCTAACTTTCAGCACTCTTGAAATTGATGCAACCAAAGTTTACACCACAAATGCATAAAACAGTTCAGCATTTCATTGCTGCCTTTAGCGCTGTGTTAAAAGCCGTGACTTGTCTAAAGGGGAGTAGTACTGTAAGTTCATGTGTAAGGGCCACACCTTTTTTCTGCCTAAAATTTGCATATGAGTATCTTGCACAATTAAAAAGTATGTAGGTAAATACATACATCAAAAACAGATGTGCATGTAGTCGTACAGGATAACTGAAAGAGAATTTTTTTAGTTTTGATCACCAACTCAATTACAACACAACACTGCGAGCCTTTGAGCAGGTGGATCCTTGTTCACCAAGAGCCCATTCTCCAAAAATGATTTTATCCTCAGAAGCAAGGCCAAGCTTTACATGCCAGGCACAAAATACAGGATTGTGTTAGCAGCAGAATGATAAGAATCAGCCAGCTCAGCAACTTAAAAAGAGCCATTTGATAAAACCAAAGCAGTTATCATGGAAAATGTGAACAGAACATTACTAAAGCTAACAGTAGTTGGAGATATATAATGAGAGGTGTGATGCTGACTAGTGACGAATCCTTTCAAAATGGGGAATGGATGATATCACAAATATTTTTTTATATATTTTCCCATGCATAGGTGTACACTTCGTACATGAATGCAACCCTTAGACAAGAAAATATGCCAAATGCATCTGGCCACAAAGTCTGCTAGAAGTTTGGCAGCCTGACAGCAACAGACCAATAAAGAAGAGTGCATGTAAAATAGACGCAAAAACCTTCCATGCAATATCAATGTTGGGCTTTCAGCTCCGACATTGGCTTCCATAGGTGGATTTAAATGCCAAAAGGAAATTCAAGATCAAGATTACTGAAGGCTGTTCTATAGTGCATAATGTCTCAAGCAAAGTGGCACCCTTGCTTGCGAAGCTTACAATAAACATTGTCTATGGTGTCATGCCCAGCAGCAAAGTTTGCTTGCAGTGAAAAGGTCAAGGCAAATTCCGGCATCAAACTTCATTATCATCATTGTTATCAACACCCTACACTGCAGGCTGAAAGCTTTTTCCAAAGATCTCCAATTCCCCCTGTCTTGTGCAAACTGATTCCATTTTATGCTTGCTAATTTTCTAATTCCATATCACCCCACCTGTCTTTCTGTCATCCTTGGCTGTGCTTCTTATCCCTCGGTACCCATTTCGTCACTCCTCTGTCCTATGCATTACGTGACCTGACCCGCTCTATTTTTCTTTCTATAAATGCCAACTAGAATACTGGCTACCCTATTTGTTCTCTGGTCCACTCTGCTTGCTTCCCATCTCTTAGTGTTACATCTACCACTTTTGATTCCATTTCATGCTGCGTGGTCCTCAGTTTCTTCTCAAGTTTCTTTGTTATCCTCCAAGTTTTTGCACCGTACTATGCTAGTACCAGTAGACTGCAATGGTTGGGGCTGATGATTTGGAAATGTCTACTGTATTCACACCAGCCCATCCTTATTTTCCAGTGGATTTCTTTTTCATGAGTACGCTCCCGGTAAATGGCCCAGATATGCATAATCTTGCACAGATTACAGGGGCTGGATGCCAATATCAAATCCTTGTTCCCTCACTGGGCTATTGTGCTTTACCTTTGTCTTCTGCATATTTATCTTTAGCCCCACTTTAACACTTTCCTAGTTGAGGAGGTCCTCAATGATTTTTTGCAATTTTTCAACAGTAATGGTGAGCACAATGTCATCTACAAAAGTTGCCGAGATATTCTCCATTAATCTTTATACCAATTTCTTCCTAATTTAGTCACTGCAATACTTCTTCTAATCATACAGGGAACATCCGAGAGATTGTACCTTCTTGGTTGACTCCTTTCTCAATCCCCCCCCCCCTCCCTTTTTTTGAGAGGCGAGGTAGCTGTGGCGTCTTTACAGATGTTGGCTAAGGTATTCATATATGTTTCCAGTACCCCTTGACGGTGCAATGCCTCCAAGACTGCTGGTATGTCTACTACTACTATGCAGTTAAAAACTCCTTAATTCAGAAAACTGGATAATTTAGACATGTCCTCTAGTCCTAGCATGCATATGCTTTATTTTAACGACATTAAATTTCCTTTCCTTTGGATACATTTAGAATCCCACATTGCTCAGACAATACTGGGAACATATCAAGCATTAAGTGCTGCAAGTATACAACGAAAAAGAGCAAAAACAGCACTAACCTCCTATAGAAATGAAGCAGTGAAGCTCTGGTCATTGCAGTTATCAGTGGGAACTCTACAGTGATACCAAAACACTTCGTGCCTATTGCATTTGCATCAATACGGTTTCATCAGCATGAATATTTCCGATGACACAAATGATCGTCGGCCACATGGAAGAAGTGCACTTGCAGAAGCGCAACAGCATTCAATATATTGAATGTGGAGATGAACGGGAGTTCTGTGTACATGTAATACAGTGCTATGCATAGGACTTCCAAAGGGATGTGACAACTGTTCTGATATATCCGAGTTTGATTGAAACTGTAAAAGCAACAAACGGACCAAAGACGAGCCCCATATGCCGCTCAGTATGCTTCTGCACACCATTTGGATATTGCAGCGCATACCGTTTGGCAGCAGCTGACAAGGCACACGCCAAGGGTGAGGTGTGTGGCTTATGCACAAATATTTTCTGAAATACGTTTTTCTAAAATATTGAAACTCAAATTTAAAGGGCCAGTAAACAGGCTCCGCCTTTTTTTTTACACCCCCCAAACAAGCTCGCTAATTCGTACACTAAACCGCGGCGATCACATTTTGCGAATATTACAGCGCTGCACACGGCACAGACCCTCCATTTCAAAAAACAATTCCCGCACCTCTTTCCTACGCTTGTCCAATCCTCCTTGTACGTGCAGTGATGAAATCTTGCCCATGGGCAACATTTCGTACCACTGAGCTTGTCGATTGGTCCTTTGCACTATGAAGCGGCGCCTTGGCCCTGCGGTGATGCAGTTTCGGCTATGCAGTCCGCATTTTCACTTTCCTGTGCTGCCCTCTGCCGTTTTGTAGAGCCCGAGACTACCGGGACAAGTGGTATTGCCAGAATGAAAGCCTCCGAGATGAAGAGGCGTCTCACTACTTTACCGCTAGGGGAAGGGTGCATGCCTCGCCAGTGCCTCATACTCCTCGCACTGCGCTTGCTCCCTTTGCCGCTATGAAACGTGCGCATATGGGGGAAACCTTGCTTGGTCATTGGCTGCGTGCCGATGACATAGTCGCCGACGTCGTGTTACGTTGACGAAGTAAGCGTAGTCACGACAAAGGGCTATGTCTACCCCTCTCCACTGCGAGAGAAGGGTGGGAAGGACGAGTGAGAAACTGAAACTAACCTACGGGGGTCACCCTATACCATGTAACTTCCTTAAAGGGGTCATGAAGCACCCCTTAGGCTTGTTGAAAAAACACATCCTGCGGAAAGCTGACACGGCTATGAACTGCTCTGCAAAATATTACAGTCGTGCGCGCCGCGTAAAGGCCACAAGCGGAGCGCGAAGTTGCCGTTTCCTCAGGCGCCCTCTTTTCAAACAGAGGCCGGTTCTCACTCTCGTCGGTGGGCGGGGCGTCTGCACGTTGACGTCGCGGATCTGCCAGTTTATGTCGTAAGAGATATAGCATGCTTACTGGCCGATAGCCGGATGAGATGAGCTTCTTGCCACGGGGTGCCGCCACTTGCCCGCGCCGCACTCCTCAGTCTGCTAAATTTACACGGTAGCCGCACTCGCGCATGCGAATCGCAGCGGGAGAGTGATCGCGTTTCATGACGCGCGCTGGTGTAACTTCTTTCCCCAGTGCCATCCCTCCCTGTCTAGCTTCCAGTGCGCTCGTCGGCACGAGAAAAGAGAGAAAGCGCTGAGAGCGTGCGCCAAACCCCCGTAACTCCGCTCATTCTTGACGGATTCGAGAAAGTTTTGCGGCGATCGATTCGGGAAGCAGTAAATTCCGATACTGAGGTCATTAGATCATTACTTGGAAAAGTGGTTCATGACCCCTTTAACACAGCACTTATTCGCAAAGTTCTAGCAGCAGCATGTTCACATTGTACAAGTGCACAGTTATTTCTCCATTAGAAATTTCGGACCACGAGGTTGTTTACTGGCCCTTTAAGGGTGTGGCCCTTACACAGGAACATACGGTATTCTAATACAATCAAATAAAATGCTGCACCATGGCCTTATGGCCAATACTTCCTCAGCGCTTCCATCCAAAAGATGGTACTTGCTTAAAGTGAGATAAACCTTTGCATGGAAGCTTGCTGTAGAGGCACTCTGTGGCTGATGTAAATGAGCATTAAGGACTAGCATTAAAACAGGTTTTTAATCTCATCACACGTGCATTGCCTAGGTTTTTCATTTTTATACACGAAATAAGTTTCCTTTGTGCCTGCAAATGCACCATCAAAACTTCAAGTATAGAAACTGGTATGAGCACTTGCTCGTTATAATGAGTCATGTTGCTACAAACCAGACCACTAAGATGACGTTGGCCCTTATGTAAGTGTACGAGCCAATATTACGCTGATGGGGCACGAATAGAAGATAGCGGAAACAAAAGTGCATGCACTACATAGCCCTAAGTTATCGTAATAATTGCTGGGGTTTAACGTGCCAAAGCCACAAACGATTATGAGGGACGCCGTAGTGGAGGGCTCCAGAAATTTCGACTGCCTGGGGTTTTTTAACCCCTTGAGGGTTTTCGCCGTACATGTACAGCAGAAGCTTCCTGGTACCAAAGGGGTTTCGTCGTACATGTACGGCATAGTGTTTATTTTTAAAACACGCGCCTTTTTCGATCATTTCTCTTGTTTGGCCTGTGCTGCCACACTTAGGGAATACACTCAAACCTCGTTATAACGAACACGGATATAACGAATTATCGGTTATAACGAAGTAAATGAAGAATAGTTTTGTCATAGCTACAGTGTTAAAAATAAACGTTTATAACGAATTTTCGGATATAACGAAGTTATTTTCGTGGCAGATGAGACTTTGTTATAATGAGGTTTGAGTGTACGTGGAATTTTTTTCATACGCTGATGTCTCTCCGCTATATATATATATATTTTTTGCTTCTCAAAACGGCGCGCCGGCTATCGCTTGCCCATCCGAGCACGTTTGTGGTGCAGCTGGTTTAAAGTGCGCACCTTTTTCGATCATTTCTCTTGCTTTGCATGTGCTGCCACGCTTCAGGAATACGTGGAATTTTTTTCATGCGCCGATGTCTCTCCGTTGTTGCTTTTCTTATGCTTCACAAAACGGCGTGCCGGCTATCGCTTGCGCAACCGAGCGTATCCGCGGAGTGGTTGGGTTCAAACGCACGCCTTCTTCGATCATTTCTCTTGCTTGGAATGTGCTGCCACGCTTTGGGGATACGTGGAAATTTTTCAATGCGCCGATGCACCTCCGTGCACCAATGTCTCTTAGTCCTTTTTTTTTTTTTTTTTTGCTTTCCAAAGTGGCGCGGCGGCTTTCAATTGTGCATCAGAATGCGCGCATGCGGTCCGGCAGGTTTCGGTTTCGTCCTTCAGGTGGTTTTCGCTTCTTGCGCCCGCAAAGCTGATGACTGTTTGTTTCCTAATCTCTCAAAGGGTGACCGCTTGTTACTCTCTCGTTTATTGCTCCCAGGGCGCGATTACATCTGTTTCCGTGCGGCGCTAAATTGCACAAACGACACCGCCATGATTGCGTTTCCTGTTTTGGGGTCTCGGAAAAGCTAACTACGTCTTGTTGGTGATAAGACAAAGGATTACTGTAGCTTTTTCACTCGTTTTGCTTTCCGGACGAGTGCACAACCATAGAGGTTTTTTCCGTGCGCTCACTGACGCAGTTCGCTTACTCTATGGAAGCGCGCGCCGGTTGCTCTGCTGCCGGTGAGTCGAGCAGCGATTCTTCCGATGCGGACTATTCCCCAAGTGCCGAATCAGAATCTGATTCATTGGATTTCAGTTTGTCAGACGAGGATTTTTTGACGAGTTCAGACTCCGATGACGACCAAGGAGCGACATCTGAAAAGCGTGCACGGCGAGCCCTGCTTCAAAGACTACCACACGCTGAAAAGTTTTTAGTGTTAGAGCATGAACATTTTTAACCGGAAAAGTACTCTGGTGCACTTATTTTTGTATGCCTGTGAGCTATGTTTAATACAATGCATCATTTTTATTTATAAAAAGCTGTTAAAGTTGTTTTTTTTTTTTTAGGATTTTGCTTGATTTTACGACGAATAAACCCTGTGTATGTAACAACAAAAATGATTTTTTTGTCACTTTACGGTAACGAAAAGAAATTTTGGATACACTCAAACCTCGATATAACGAACATGGATATAACGAATTATCGGTTATAACGAAGTAAACGAAGAACAGTCTTGTAATAGATACAGTGTTAAAAATAAACCTTTATAACGAATTTTCGGATATAACGAAGTTATTTTTGAGGCAGATGTGACTTTGTTATAATGAGGCTTGAGTGTATTTTTTTCTTAAATAGAATCGTCCGAAGAATTTATTTCAGCAATAAAAAAATGACACATTTTTGGACTGCATTTTGCAAAAAAAATTCGACCCTCGAAGGGTTAACGCGCACCTAAATCTAAGTACACGGGCCACAGGCATTTTCACCTCCATCGAAAATGTGGCCGCCACACCCGGGATTCAATCCCATGACCTTTCGGTCAGCAGTCGAGCACCATAACCACTAGGTCACCATGGCGAGTCTGAGTTATCGTTCTTCAATTTATGAGGGCTATACATTATGCAAATAAATCATGCTATGCAGCCAATGGCCATCAGGTTGTGAATGATTGGTGTAGTATACTACTCCACATCATGCACCACAAGTGACACTTTCTCGCATGTACTAGTGGGAAGGTATTGCAGACTGGTAGAGGTTGAAATAGGTGTTAACATAAACATTATTCATACACTGTTTTATCAGTATGAACTGTTCTGTGATTCCCTTAGCATTCAATACAGGGGCTTGGTTTTGTCTACAGTCGAGTCCACTTATAACAATATCGGTTTTAACAATATATCCGATATAACAATGGACAGCCGCGGCACCGTCAGCTTTTCATTGTATCCTGTGGCAAAATAAGCTGCTTATAACAATGCTGTCATGGTGCAATATCGGTTATAACAATTAAATGTGGGCACTGGAACCAACCCTGAACGAAACAAAAATGCAAAAACGCTGCGACAACGCCACCCCAACGCCGCCTATTAGGCAAAAGGGCATGAGAGCATACGCGCGGCGGCCAGGCGATAGCGCACTTGGCCTCGCATGCCACCGCTGCTTTCACCTGCCGCGGCGACCTGCCGCAGCGGTCACCGGCGCGAAAGACGACAGCAGTGACGACGAGGAGGAACCGGAACCCATGCAGGTTCTGTCGCATCAGGAAGCGTTGCAAATGATCGACTCCCTGCGCGATTTTGTGTTTGCTAAAAACCTTCCGCTCGGCCACGCGCAGCAGTTGGACGCTTTGCAAAAAGATGTCAATAAGATGGCCAGTAAGCAGTCGTAGCTGCCTCTTACGGTTTTCTACCTGCTAAAAAGTGAAAAGTGTAAGCAACTTCCCCCTCCTTAAGTGCTCTTGTTTATCATGTTCCCTTCATTAAATGCTCTTGTTTGTCACGTTTTCTTTGTTATTTTCGGCATAACCCAATTATAACAATAATCGGTTATAACAATGATATTTTCATGGCACCTCAACATTGTTATAAGTGGACTCGACTGTATATTGGCCCATTTAGCAAAGCATGCTTTTACATAAAATTTCTATCAGTGCAACATAAGTGGTACAGGTAAGGTCAATTGCTAAAGTCTAAAAAAATCAAGGGAAGAATTAGCAATGCATCCACACCACTCCTTGCATAAAGACTGACCTTTTTTTTGTATGTGTTATGATGCTTCACAGTAAAACAAGAAATTTCGTACCCAGTGAGTAATTTTGGAAAATATTCACCACACAAATAGTGCTCTTTACATTCTCACTCTACATATCCTATGTTAGGAATCAACAGTAGACAGCAAGTGATGTTGTATGAAGCCAAGAAACAGTGGTGCAAGAAAACGCTAGCTGTGATGGAAAATGCACTGCAAGTTATCCGGACACTGCCAAGCCAGCGCAGGGAGGCAGAACTGCACTGTGCTGAAGTGCAAATGTTGTATAGCTGCAGCTGGGTATCTGCGAATGGCTCATATTTTAAAGTTTGGGCGGCAAACGCTTGACTATGTGTCTAAAGTTGTAATTCTCCTTCAATGAGAGGTAAAGAAAGCCACGTTTACCAGTGTTTAGAGCAACTTAGGGGCACCAAGAGGTGACTCTTTCGGTGGTGCATCTTTTGAAGGCAATGAGGGAACAGGGACTACCTCCGCAACAACATCTCGCTCACGGTCCAGGCCTGGTCGGTAGCTTTCCCGCAGGGCATCTAGCCGCTCAGGTGTTGGACCCCACCGGGCATAGCCAGCATCATTTTGTAGAAAGATGATGTGCGTCCCATGAGTTGAGCGTACACTCACTTCAGTCCTACAAAAATAAAACACTCTGTTACAAAAAAAAAATCTGTATGTAAGCATAAACATACATAACTAAACCAAACACCTAACAACAAAACAGAAGCCCATGACACACGCTAGGTGGGGACTCATGCGACCATCTGCAAGACATAAGTTTCCATCAAGTCTCACTATAATAAAATTGGTTTAACGAACTAATGGAAATTATGTAATTAATTGTGATTCACCTAAACATTCTCATAAATACCGCAGTGATCTCTGCTTAACAAGCTGCAGGGACCGGAGAGCCATGATCATGCATAGTGTGGTACACTGCCATGCTTCACAAGGGTATCAAGCACTCTGCCACAAGAAACACATGGTAGTGACCAAGTAAAGGATAGGTTCATTTGTCTCTGGTAACATACAACATTATACAAATGCTTGCGCAAGGAAGCAAATGCTCCCACACCAAGCCTGTTGTGCTGCCAGATCTGCTAATCACTGCATCAGGAACCACCATGCGGTAAGCACATTGCTCGTGTTAAGCACACAGCCAACCGACAGCTGTGTCACATTTTAAGCAGCAGCACACTGGTTTAAATGCACTATTTGTTCATATGTGGCATAACATATTTTCTGGGTTTTCTCTAGAACATAGAAAAAAAAAAAAAGATTCTTTCCTGTAACATTCCGTAACTTTCTTGCTGGAAGCTTTGCAATAGTGTAATACTTGCTAAGTTAGTTAACTAGCCAATTAAATGGAATAGATAAAATATCATGCCTTCCTCCATACCATAGCCGACTGCATGCTTTTGATTGTGTACTTAGATACTGCTAAAGGGGTACTGACACCTTTTTTCGAAGGCGAGTTTACTGTGCCATACAAATCTCCTTTATACAGAGACGGCTCTGAGCAAGTGTGAAGCTCAGAAAATGCTGATAAGGTATTTTATTTGACATCGACACTAGCTTGATGTCAGGCTACAGTACAAATTCTGTTGACGTCACGCAGCAGTCTGGCTAGTTGTGATGACGTTAGGTACCAAAACTTCTAAGATGGCCGCTTGTGCGTCATCAAAACTTCCAAAATGGCCACTTGTGCGTCACCAACGGAGCCACGTTGCCGTGCGGCCGTGGAAACGTCACTGTATATTGTGCGAGCACGTGACGAGAAGCTCATACCGTGTTGTGACGTCAGGGTACAGTAGGAACCGAAACTAGCTTTTAAAAACATACTGTAATTACTTTTTCAGGGCGAACTCGCGCTTAGCACTACCTTTTCTAGGCTCTTGAGGGCCTGAACTTTCATTTGACGCAAAAAAACGGCAACTGAAGATATCCGTGTCAGTAACCCTTGCTAAGACAAAATCTTAAAGCTCATCTAAACTTGGCTGGAACACCCTCCAGATTCTGTTGCACATACAGGATTTTTTTTAGACAATACAGATTTTTTATAAAAATGCTGTGACAGTCAGATTCCTCTTGTCTTCGCAAACGAACTCTATGCCGAGGCAGAAAAACTTTACTGCACCTAAAGTTGCATAGAAATGAGTAATTAACAAAAACTCGTTCATTAACTTTTTAATTATTAACTTGAGGACAGTTGTTTATATGAAAAAGTTGTAGGACTTGTCAATTTATGGCATAGACACAAGTAATTTGAAATATTAGTCATCGACATTCAAGGCCCCAATCCTGGCAAAATTGAAACTGAGTGCTCCAAGCGCACAGGAAATGCGGCAGCTGTGTTACATCAGACCGGAAGCTCACATGATGAACTTTGAAAAAAGGCACGTTGCCGCTGAATATGGTCTGGAAAAACGGCAATTCTTCTCAAACACGAGTGGACAGCTTATTCTTTGTGTTTGGTGTGCAGGGGCCTGATTGTCATAGCATTTTTATCAAATATCTGTATTGTCTTAAAAAAAAGAAACATCCTGTATTGGCCTCGACATTGAACAGAGTTAGCACCTAGCGGCGAGCAGACAAAACCTCGTAGTGTGGATGGCTTCTTGCGTCGTCTACTAGCCACACCGTGTTTGCATGTGTGCAAATGTCATGCACATCCTCATAAGGCAGCTTATTCCGTTGTGTTAGCACAATATCAAATGCTTGTATATATATGCCTAGACGATATACGCAAGCATTTCGCCTTCCGAGGCGTGTATGCACTCTAATAAGTGAGCGCATGCCCGTGTTGGTATGGCGCTAGGTGTAATAATTGTACCGTCTATTTGCCGAAATCATTTCAATGTGGGTGCCACTTTGTCGTTCAAGCACATCATATGGTGCATTTGGCGTCATCCCAAATGAAAGAAGTACTAAATGTCGAGGTGCGAATGCGGAATTTAAACGACACCATCTTGTGAAGTGCTGGTGATTTTGAAATCCTTGTGATACCACAAAGCATGAACTAGAGTCAGCAAAGGCCGGTTAGCAGTAAAAAAAGACCTCAAGCCACGCTTTTCTATAGCGGTACACGTATTTATGCAAACAGAAAAGCAGAGTGCACAAAGTTCTAATTCAACTAATTACGCAGAAATACAGGCTTTTTTTGTAGCCGCTAGAGCAAGATGTAAATACTTGGCTCAGTTGTGCAACACCATATTGTAGTATAGGCACAACACAAGCTAAACACGTACAAATAAAACAAGAAAAACTTCGAGCACAGTGCAAAACACGCCAGCGCCGCATTGATTGGCAGATTGCGCTTCTCTCACACGTAATAGGAACGTTAGGCAGGCTTCGTGGCAATGGAGAGTGTATATATCACCATTAGGTGTGCAGTCAATGCGTTTATTCGCCGACAATTGGCTCAAACCGCTCACAGCGAAGCGCCGCTGTGTACATTTGAATGCATGCCGCTGACCGCCTATCCATACTAACGCGGCGATGGTGCTGCCACCTGCAGCCCGATCTCACAGCGAATAGTAAATGTACATATGTAGTACATTTGTAGCCAGGAATGTGGTGTAACTATTCAACAAGGGGTAGTATGCGCTAACTATCGAGTAGAGATTTCAGTTTCCTGGAGTGCGCTGATGCTACCAACAAAGAAATAAATGCTATTCCATCGTAAGTGTTGTGTTAAAGGGAAGCTGAAGCACTTTTTAAAAAAGTTACTTTGGCATGGGTATTCAGTCTGACCCCTGCTGAATTCGAAAACCGATGTGATAGTTCTCAAAAATGAATGCAAATAGCATTTTGGCAAAAAACAGTGGCTGCAGCCGCAGGGCTTTTTGAGACGCTGAGCGAACGCGGTGACGTAATTTTCGGCAGGGTGCGTCGTCTGCAACAGCAGCACTGTTAAAGTGTGGCCTCCACGATTAGCTCCAGCAACGATGTAGACGGAGCTAGTCATGGAGGCCACAGTTGAAGCTACGAGGCGCTTGTTCACATTGCACGCGGCTGTTTGTCAGTATGGCAGATATTGTAATCTAGCAGCAGAACTTTCAGCGTCTCTGTACTTACTTGAGGCTTGGGTACATAAACAGTGCTCTTGCAGTTAGTTCGAATCAATGAGTGGCGAGAAACTTCCGTCGAAATGCAGCGCGACTCTGCCAAAGGTTCCGAAGATCACGTAGTGCGTTTCCACGCCCCTGCTTTCGGCGTGCTCGCATGGGCGTAGCAAGACAAGCTTTTCTTTCGCGTATTTTAAAGTTCCTGCTGCAACTACCATGCAAGAAATTACGACATCGTCGACAATAATGTCGGTCCTTGTTAACCCCAAAGTTTTACCGAATTTCGAAACCACCTCAGCTTCCCTTTGAGTGCTCACTATAGGCTTTTTATTTCTTGTTACCGAAGTGCACCAAAAAACAACAACAACAAAAAAAAACAGCTCTTTCGCATAACCCTACGATAGTTTGCGGCAGCAATACAAAGGAGCATTCTTAAAC
The DNA here is from genome assembly GCF_013339695.2 of Rhipicephalus sanguineus. Classification (NCBI taxonomy): domain Eukaryota; kingdom Metazoa; phylum Arthropoda; class Arachnida; order Ixodida; family Ixodidae; genus Rhipicephalus; species Rhipicephalus sanguineus. The sequence continues at coordinate 258,800,643 of NC_051176.1, forward strand.
TAATATAAGTGAACACATTCACAACAGCTAACATGGTAGCAGCACATACAGATGCCTCACCTGGATTTCCTCGATGCAAGTATGCACGTTTGTACAGCGATCTGCTATTGATCAAAAACCAGCACTGCTTCAATGAGATGTGGTACCTGCTTCCACATGGAGCCAATAATCCCGAGTTATTAGTTACCAGCACATAACCTACCGAGTTCATGCCATCACTGCAGGGATGCTTGCTGTAGCATATACACACTTGTTGTGAGAATGCTAGAGCAGCAAGGTTTATTTGTGCCTGCACCACTCCTGCGCATGCACAGGTACAAGGAGTACATTGCTGGCCAACACAGTGATGGCGAGCTGCTTATGTTTCTGCAAGCAATGCGCAATCTGCGTTTCCGTGGTGTATTAGTGGTCTTTCTCGCACAAGGATGTGGCAGCGAATGACACTGCACCACATTTAGGTTTTTGCCTATTAAAAGCATGAAGTGCATGCTAATGGTGCTATGCCCCGTACTCTGCCACGATAGGTCATTCTTAATGTGACAGGATCGTCAGCCATTATTCGTACTAGCATTTTTGTCGGTCGCTACCGTCACCTTCAAGGACTTATGATCCTTACCTGTGCACGCTTCTTCGCACTAGCACCAAAGCAATGCCTCCTCTAACTATATGCCTGGAACATTGTTCTCTTTTCTATAGAGAGCCTCCTGCTGGAGCCGATTGCAGTGGCCACGCCTCCTGCGGCGTGTTGCGACCAGGCCCCATTGTAGAGTGCTGCTTAGTCACGTGACATGACGCTAGCAGCTGCTCAGAGGCAGCTGGAAAAGCTGTGTGTGTTTGCAAGGGAATGCCATGAGAGGTGCTAACCACTGTACCAAGAAGAGGAAAAAACAGGCGAGGAAAGGGCACCACTTTTGCGGCTCACGTTCCAGGCATCTTGTTATAGGAGGCGTTGGCCAAAGTCGAAATCATTGCCAGATTGGTCTTTGCATTTACCGAAAAGGACGCAGATCTCCTGTTACAGATTGTGGCGCTGACCGCACTGTGAGTTGAGGGGTGCAATTAATGTCGATGCGACAAAAGCTATTGCTGTACGCACTGACTGGTAGGCATAGGACAAGCCACTACAGTTTAAGCAGTCATTGTATACATCAGGCTCTATGTACACTTGGTCAGGGACTCATTGCAACTACATTTTAACAGTTAGTACCTTTATAACATGTAAACACTAACAAGGTTTTACTTATGTAGGCACTAAAGACTTCAAATGAATATAGTAAGAGGCACATGTAGTCACCAGCGCAAAAGTTACCTGGGCATGATGTGCTGAAATCCATGCCTGTACTCATGATCATAGGCAGGAATCAACAGCTGCTCTCGCTTGTACCTGCAAAAAGAGAAATGTTGATATTTCTCAAAGGATGCTCTCCTTGTATGGGGTGAACGAGCAGCAGGAAGCAGTCAGCAAGCAGAGACACTCAAGGTCTCAGAGAAAACAAGGTTGGGGTACCTCTCTCCCCATGAAAAAAAACGGTGGGTGCACAGCGGCACTCGGTATTGAACTCAGTACCTCTCGCATTGGAGACAGATGCACTACCAATTTACCACTGCTATATCCCTTTCAGTCACGGTGTGTACATTTGTACACATCAACTTCGGAGTCGCATCACGCATCGCATGTTCCTTCAAATGGCCTGAAACTTAGTGTGCACATTCGCGCAGGCTTCCTGAGTGGACAACTAGCGGTTATTTAACTTCATTATGTTGCTTATTGCTGCAAATGATCACTTTGCTAGAGACACTACCATGTTTGACGATCGTTCAACGTGCGACGCTCCAGGACCGACGTCAAGAGTATTTTTTGCTACGCTCGAAAAGCATACAGCTAAAAAACAAAGTGTGCATGCACTTTGGGCCTAATAGTTGATTCTTTTTATGCAAGGATTGAAGCTTACTGATTGCAGAATAATAAAATATTTAATTATACGCTAATTAACATTAATTACTGTAACTCACGCAAAACAACACATTCCTTCATTTTATTTCATGGAATGTAATACTGAGTGCCTTGGAATGATGTCATGCAAATTTGATGCATTTGCAGACAGTGCATCATAATTCGTGACTGAAAGGGATATACATACACTCACATAGCCTTGTACTTCACATTCTACATTCCCTGTACACCTGTACAGTCTTCTCCTTCCCTCTTATGTGCATTTTGTGATTCTTCCTTGTGCTTCCTCTTGTACATGTTTGCTCCCAGTATATACAGAGCGCGAGTATACAGGTGCTTACATATGACACATAATTATGTGTAGTTGTCACGCCGCACCTGCTGGTTATTGCAAAGTGTGTGCACACAATTGGCTTACAGTGTGCTTTCTACCTCTGCATCAGGAAAGGGATCAATATCGGGTGGCGGGGTGGCTCATTATTGCTTAATGGGAAGCCTGCTTTACCTTTTCTGCCGACTGGCCCAGTATTTCACAATTTCCGGGATTGGTCCACATTCTTTTTCTTTTTTTTTGGGGGGGGGGGGGGCACAAATGCATGAATTTTTCATATTAACTCGCAAACTAATGCTACGCATTAAAATATTCAATGTAATAAGCTTTGCCTTCACAGCATGGTACAAAAAAGTTGAACAGCGCAATCATAAAGGATAGGGAAATTACAGCTGCGATATTACGCCCAAGGAAAGCAAATAAAATAAGGTGTTTGATGACAGGTGTACCAGGGCCATAGGTCAGCAAACTCACTCATGAGTCGACTCACTCAGACTCAGGTGAAGCCGTGAGTCTGAGTGAGTCCGGGTGAGTAATACTTTGGTGAGCTTGAGTTTGAGTGAGTCCGACTGAGAAAAATTTTAGTGAGTCTGAGTCCTGGTGAGTCCGGTAGAGGTAAATTTTCATGAGTTTGAGTGAGCTCCACACTTCTTTGCTGACCTATGGTTCTATCTACACAACTTCAGCATTACTATCAGCCTTATGTCGGCTTACGTGTATACTCCCACCGACTCACACATACTTCAAAGCACTAGCGTTCATACGCCAGCTCAATATTTATTAATCAGAGGCGTGAGTTACATAGAAGGGGGGAGGGGTGCAGGTTGACCTCCCTCCGCAAACTCTTTCACAGGAAGTTCTTCATTAAAATATCTCATGTGAGTCACCACTTTCAATAAAATTGTCCTTACTGGATTGCAACCACTGATAACTCATAATTGAAAGTTCGAGATCAAAAGGCGCCAAACAGAGCACCAAATATGTGAGATATTGGCTGTAGAGAGCATTGACACCATGGTAAAATAATCCAATTATACGCTAACAGACTCATGATTCAACTCACTCAGAGTCACTCAGACTCAGATAGAGCCATGAGTCTGAGTGAGTACGAGTGAGTAATACTTTGGTGCGTTTGAGTCCGAGTGAGTACGGCTGAGAAAAATTTCAGTGAGTCTGAGCCCGAGTGAGTCCAGCTGAGGAAAGGTTTGGTGAGTCCGAGTCCAAGTGAGTCTGAGTGAGCTCTGCATTTTTTGCCGACCTATGACCAGGGCTAAACTAATGCATTCAGTTTTTTAATTCAGACAATGTAACGCTCACCTGCTGGCCTCAAGCTTGGTCAAGGCCACTGGAACAGGATCTCGAAAGTCTGGGAAAAAGACTATGAAGGACAGCGATTCCGGTGATTCTGTAAGCAGCCGCTGCAAGACCATACAGAAACATTGTACAAGTCAATCAATTTCATACAACAAGCAGGACAACACAAACTCCTTCCTTGCCATGAAGAAAAAAAGGGCCTTTTTTTCAAAGGCATTTTGTTGGATACTGGTTACAATTAAATTAGACACTACATATCAACACAAAGCTAAAAAAACAAACTTTCCAATTATGTAAATTATAAGCATATGTCAGCAGATAACATTTCGTGCAGTGTTAGTGCAACATTTAGTGAAAGCGGAACTATCTCTGCCAGTATTCATCTGAGAATACCACCTAAGGAAAGCTCATTCTTGAGCGGCAATGATGAGTGAATGCATTTCCGAAATGCGGTTCCTTAAATAAAGGTATCGTTTTTTTTTCTTTTACTGATCTCACATTACATTTGTGGTTTTATTATTATTATTATTATTATTATTATTATTATTATTATTATTATTATTATTATTATTATTACTATTATTATTATTATTATTATTATTATTATTATTATTATTATTATTATTATTATTATTATTATTATTATTATTCATTTCAAGTGACTGCAAAGTTGCCCCTTGCATTACATTCTCAGTTGCCTTACACTTCAGTACGGTATTATTCTTGCAACAATTTTTCGAACGCCTAATTTTTTTTTAGTTTTTCAACCTTTTCCACTTGCCCGTAGCTTTACTACTAGTAATTTATCAATGACATGGGCACTGCAAACAATGTCTACGATAAGTATAATAAGATCCTATTGTGCCTTGCAGCACTGTATGCTGGTGCGAAGGAAAGCTTACGAGCATGCCAAAAATGGTGACTTAATGAGCTGTAGTGTGGGGGGACTGAGCATGCGGTAAGGTGATCAAGTGTGTTGGCATCTCTTCAAGCCGGTTGTCGTTCCACATGGCTTGTATGACAACAGGCTTGAGTGTCAACAGGCTTGAGTGACAACAGGCTTGAGTGCTAACAGGACATGTGGAACGACAACTGCACCCGAGTGTACTAGTACAGGCCCCATCTTAGAGGTAATTTGGGGTGGATGCAGAGATTGGACAAGCCGAGACTGATGTGCGCTGTTGTTGGAGGTAGTGTAATCTAAAGTTTTAGAGGCATGTTCAAGCAAGAGGCGGCACGATACAGGGACCAATCGGAGCCTGGGGTGCCATGACAAGTCCTCTTGCTGGTAAAGTGCTCTGACAGCTTCCTCGCAGCGAGAGCACTCGTTGTAGCACCCAATGGTGGTGTCGTGTGATGTCTACGCTGCACAGCACAAGCAGTACATGTAAGATGTCTTGTGAGGTGTACCAGGTGCAAAGCGTTTAGAAGAGAGCTAGCAAATGCTGACAAGCATACATGTGGTCTGGGAGGAGACATGCATTGGTGAGTAAGTCAGAGTGGACTCTGTATGAGGCAAGTGATCAACATAGTGTTTGAAAAGATAGAAACTATAGTACACCTTAGCCGTCTCATACGACTGTATGATAAAATGAAACATTGAACAGATGACCACTGATTAAACATGATGAGTGGTTTTCAGCGCAACTCATCATGTTCAACGCAGTCCAACTCGCCCAAATGTCGGTTCTTCTGGACCACTGATTAAAGGGGCCCTCTAACACTCTTCAACCCCGCATTTTTTACTCGTGGATTGCGTAGACTGAAGTACGGAAAAACTAGTGCAGCAAGAACGGCAGCGATAGCAGCAGGCTGTATGAAATTATTATATTCAGAAAATTAAAAATACAAGAAAAAAAAATGCCTACCCTCAACTCAATTTTCGCGGGGTCACGTGACCACATTTCACTCTCTGCTGTGACGTCGGATGGAGCTCCAATGAAATGGGTTGAAAACTCTTACGTAGGGGAAGCTCGCACACCATTGTTGCCTGTTCAGTCGAATGTATTGATCACGCTGTTGCTATACACCTTTTCACAGGAGCACCCTCGCACCCATGCTCGCACCAGTGCGCTGCAGGGTTCGAGGGTATGTTTTCAGTGTTGCCATCGCGCTTTGGGCTGCGCATGTTGTATCTGTACGCTTGGTACGCTTGGATGTTGTTTGCGAATTAGGCCCTTCTTTGCGATAAAAAGCGATTGTCATGGCCGGAAATGGTGCGTATTCAAAGAACCGATCGTCTGGCCATCACTGTGTCGTGCATGGGTGCACGAACAATCAGCGGAAAAGGAACATTTTAGGCGTGTTTGTGTGCCCGCAGCACAGCACGCCGCGCGAGGATTGCAAGTGTGACATGTTCTCGCTGTATCACTTTCCGTCGTCGCCGGAATTGCAGAAGAAATGGGTGGCGTCGGTAAATCGGAAAAACTACCGTGCTTTGGGCTGCGCCAGTGCTGTGTGTGTGTTGCTTCGGTACGCGTTTGTGTGACTGTGTTATGCGCCTGTGTCCGATACGAAGTGACTACCATGGCAGAAAATTTACTGCATTCGCATAGCAAGTCATCTGGTCATCACTGTGTCGTGTACGGGTGAACGAACAAGCAGCGGAAGAGAAATATTTAAGGTGCAATCGTGTGTCCGCAGCGCATGTACGCCACGCGATGAGTGCAAGCGTGGCATGTTCGCGCTGCATCGTTTTCCTTCGTCGCCTGAATTGCGGCAGCAGTGGGTGGCTTCACTAAATAGTAAGAACTTGCGCGTGTCGCCCTGGTCACGCCTCTATTCCCGGTATTTCGTTGGCGGCAAGAAAAACGACGAGAACAACGTTCCCAAGCAGCATCCTAGATAGGAAAGAAAGGTACGCAAGCCACTGATGACTCACCTACTAACTCGTGAGAATGTTGCGGATTCACACTTCATATCGTCCATAACACAGCGGCCGACACGGCTGCAAACTCCGCCTTGCCCGGTTACGCATGTGCAGCCTGCGCGCGCCGTACTTCAGCGGACGGCCTAGCGGAAACCCACGCGCGATCGGCTTGCGACGGTGTCACATTCCCCTTCACCAGCACGACTTTTTCCTTCACATTGTGCGCCAGCGACTGACCCACACAGTCAAACTGCACGTAGCTGCGCGACTCCAGTGCCTCGTAGTTGCACACCTCGCGAAGACCCCACGCATTCGCCTCAGCGAGATATAAACAATGTTCGCTCGCGGTATTTCTGGCCACTCACAGGTCTCCTCGACCTAGTCTTCGACGTCGTCGGGGTGAATGTAGGTCAACTGTATCTGTGAAGAAGGATTGTGCGGTGTTTACAGTTTACAGCTGACAAACTTACGCGCCGCGAACGAGTATGCGCGGAGGTTTGAAACTGATGGATAATCCGTAGACATTTAGTACGCCAATAAAGGAAAGCGGTAGACAGCTGCAAGAACGCTCTAGTTACCGATTATTAACACTTCACGCCGTGATCGACCTGGTACTACGCTGGCTGCTACTGGTACCGACGACGAAGCACTGCCGTTCGCAGACGCGGAGCTAATTCTTGCGTCGCACGGGCAAATGCGCGCCGCTGAACGGTTCAGACAGCGACGAATAAGTCAATGGCAGCGACGATACCAAACAAAACAGCTTAAAGAAACGAAAAATCAGCAAACACAGGCTTTAGCAGGGACCTCACACCAACAGATAGCGTGCCGGTTCGAGTACGCGCAGCCCAAGATGGCGATTTCGCCAATCTTGCACGTTAGACGGCGCGCATTTCAATATGGCGCCTCCCTGGCGTGAGAACTTGAAAAGGTGTATAGCAACAAGCAGCGTGGTGCCTGACCACGCCGTTTTGTTTACACGGTCGAACAGCTGGGTGAGGCTGGTAGAAATGAGCTTCCCAGACTTGACAGAATCCGCCTCTTTCATTTCCCTGTGCTGCCCTCTGCCGTTTTGGTAGGGGTTTGGTAGGGGCCGGGACAATCGGTATTGCCAGAAGCAAAGCCTCCGAGATGATGAGACGTTTCGCGACTTTTCCGCCATGGGAGAGCGCATGCATGGGGGCGCCCTGAAAAAGGCGGAAAAAAAAAAAAGGCGCTTTTGCTTCGAAGCAAGGCTTTGCGCGTCGTTCCTTACAAAGACACTCCAAGGCACCAATCAAACTCCTCTGACTTGCATTCTACACCAGCGAGAGGTGCTGACGACGACCGTACGGCATCGCCGTCGCCGCCGGACGGTGATGCAGCTGGCTGGATACAGAGGCGAGATGGAAGCCGCTTTGTAGTGGTGGCTGTAGTGATCTTCGTTTTTGCGATGGCGTCTGTTTGAAGACCAATGAAAAGCTCGGAAAAGAAAAATTAAGCTCAGTAATAATCCAAATTTTAGTGCTACGCCACGATTGCTTCTAACGTTACATTCGTCCTTTGATAGGCTGCGCCAATCTTCGTCATTTCCGCCCACATAGTACTGGCGAGCGCCACTATGCGCCGATGCGGTCGGCAGCAATGTGGTGACTTTATTGCATGATTAAAATACTAAATTATAATTTGATATCGGTGCTTAGACCTATGCTAAAATTATCCCTAGCCATTGGACTACGCAAAACACACACAAAAAAAAAAAGGTGCTTCAAAAGTGTTGGAGGGCCCCTTTAAGACTGGGAAAGCAAAGACAAGTCTTCCAAGTCTTCTTCAGATTGCAGAGATATTTTTTGCTTGTTTATTGATAAAAACTAAAAAAAAAAAAGCAATACGTAGTGCTATATAGCTAAGAAGATTTTCCCATCCACGATATTAACCAATAGCTATGTGGCCTGCTAGCTGGTCTAATTGCTGTGTAGCTGATGACAACAATGCGAAGGAGAGAGTAAGTGATCATTTTGGTTTTTGACACTAGACTGTGAATTCCCTGTAGCATGCAGCTTAAAAATATTTCACTCACTTGTTCACACGAGCCTCAAATACAGATTGGCAATGCTTTTTAATATGTTCAAAAATTACTTCCGGGCCTCTTTAACTTTCATTTATACATTTATCAAATGCCACAAAAAAAGAGAGAAAAGAATGAAGACGAGAAAGAATAAAAAAGAACCATTAAATATGTCCCCAGGCCTACATTCAGCAAAAATAACATTATGCAATTTTTCAGAGATTTTGCAGCTGCAGCTGTCACACTGATTGTGCCACAAACCTCCAGGTGGTTCACAGTGGCCTCCATGAGTTCTTCTGAAAAAGGTGGGTTGACCTCAAAAGAGCCAGCAACAGGAAAAAACTTCAAGATGGACCTGAAAACAAACCAATGTACCAAAAGTTACCCCCGAGAACCTACTAAAGGTCACAATTTAGGAAAATCCACAACACCAAAGTGGACTTGCATGTAAAAATTACATTTTTTGGCTGCTATTTATTCGATCAAATAATTTTTCTACTCTGTAACGCTCGCAACACTCACCGTAATTCAATTACTTTTTCCAGTAATCAATTACATGACTCCCATTCTTTCACTGACACGAAGCTATAATAAGCAACACTGCTTTGCACACATGAATTTGGCGGTAACTGCAGCACAATACCCGCAGTAGTGCCATGAGCGGCCTCACAGCCGAGTATTTTCAGAGAGGCAAACCCAGCACTCCATACTTGTTTCCTCATCCCTATGCACAACCACATGTTGGCCAACTAACTGAACCAGCGCTAGTAGGGCTTGATAGCGATGGCCACTACATCTTTTCATTGGCTCTACTAGGAGTGCCTTCGCCGACAGGCTATAAGCCCTATATCAAATGTAAAGCATAGCGTTTCATAGAGGACCAAGACACAAGCATTGTGACAATGTACCACAATCTTGTGCATAAGCTGTTTGTATATTTTAAACACTGCCCTTCTCTTTAGCACAAACATCAAGTGAGTTTTCAGCGTCAATGCTTATGTTTTCAACAAAAAATTAAAGAACAACACAAAAAAAAAAAAAAGAAAAGCAGTTGTTAATGAATATTAAGAACTGTGTGAGGCACTGCAGAGGATGCAGTGAAAAAGCCAGGACAACTTGCTCTATTTAATGTATTTGTACAGTGTTAATAAAAGTTGGGAGGAAAGTAACATGTAAGTGATCGATTACATTAAAGCAATTCCTCAATTACTTTTTTTTCGAATAGGCAGCGCACAAAAGGGCAACAAATACGCACACATAAAAAGACGCAAACACAAGTGCTGTACTGCAACTGGTGATTTATTGTCGAAAGACCCAGCTTATGTTTGTGAACACGCACATGCGCTCTGATAGCAGTGGAAACTGCACAAATAACTGAATTGTGCGATTTCCTCGTGCTTTTCTGGTCCTCATCGTATCCACTGCTGTCAGAGCGCATGTGTGTGTTCACATACATAAGCCGGGTCTTTCGACAATAAATCACCAGTTGCAGCACAGCGCTTGTGTTTGCGTCTTTTTATGTGCGCGTATTTGTTGCCCTTTTGTGCGCTGCCTATTCGAAAATCATGGCTCACCAACTAGCCAATTAGTACATATTAAACCTCTATTACTTGTTTGGAGCAGTAATTGTGAACTATAAACAATTACAGTTTTGAAGGAAGTAATTGCGATAGAATACTCTGTTTCCTGTAATGCATAAGTCAGTATAAAATCCTATACCTTAAACTAAGGCTCGCAACCCGTTTTCTATAATGCAATAAACAACATCAGGGTTCATACATGTTTTCCTAAGTACAGAACCTTCCAGTGTACAAGTGGTACAGTCTATTTTTTCAAACTTTCTGCTGACGCAACTTGCACATTGGTGCAAGTTGATTAGGTTATTGTACAACAGGATGCAGTGTTCGTGGAAGTGGATACCATCTGGTATAGCTTGATCAAAGCTACAGGCTTGGTGCTCAATGTCTATGCAGGGCACAATGTGGCAGTAGCAGCAATGACTGCCTGTATGCTTTCAAGATGGCTAAACAGAAACTTCAGAAGCCATCTATAACAAAAAAGTATATAAACAAGAACCAAGTGGCACTATGCTAACTCTTACTGTTCTTCTGATTGCTACATGCAACAGTGACTGGTGCGCATGTGGTCTGGCATGCTGCACAAAGCCCACAGTGCTTCTATAGCAAAGTACACTAGCTGTTGTCAGTTGCAGTTAACTGGAAATTGGGGACAAAGCTACAGAACTTCTAGTTTCACTAAAAGACGAGATTTGCCCCCTGAAGATAAATATCTTTTTCTCCTCTGCAAAATACTGGTGCATATAAAAAACTGCATGATGCCAACCGGCAAGGTTCACGCTCATAATATCATCTGGGGTTTTACGTTCCAAAACCATAATATGATTATGAAGCACACCGTAGTGGCGGGGTATGGAAATTTCGACTGCCTGGGGTTGTTTAAAGGGCCCGTAAACAGGCTGCGACTTTTTTTTTTACACCCCCCAAACAAGCTCGCTAATTCGTACAGTAGACCGTGGCGATCACGTTTTCCGAATATTACAGAGCTGCACGCCGCGCAAACCCTTCATTTCCAAAAACAATTCCCACGCTTCTTTCCTACGCCTGACCAATCCTCCTTGTACGCGCAGTGACGCAAACTCGGCGATCGGCGAGTTTACGTAGCACTGAGCTCGTCGATTGGTCTAAACCAGGCCTCAACAAGTTAACGTCAGTTCCTGTTCCCACCCGCCGCTACGAAACTGCGCCTTGTTTCTTGGCCCTGCGGTGATGCGGTTTCGGCCACGCAGATAGCACCTGCACGAACTTGGCCTTCGACATGAGCAACACGTAGAGGAAGCATTGTTCACTTGTCGGCTGCAAATCGAGCGAGAGAGAGAAACCTCCGGTAGCTCGGACGGGTCGCGCTTGCTTGGTTTTCCCATTGCACGCGCGGCAAGCGGGGTTCTTTTCTCTCGCGCCCGTTGGTCGTCTTGGAAAGCAAGCACGCATTACTGCTGCATTGTGAACTGTCACAAAGGTTTAAAAATACCGAAGAGCCGAAAACTGCCTGTAAAGTTACGGAGCACGTGCGACAACGTAAACAATAAATAACCAGGGCCGCAGCAAGCGGAAGTGCATAGCGGCTGATCGAGCTCGTCGATAACGTGAATTGCTGACGTCCTGTTGCGTTGCCAGACTGGGTGGAGTCACGACGACGGGCTTCGCCTTCCCCTCCCTGTGGCTGAGAAGGGTGGCGAGGCCGCACGAAAATTTGAAACCAGCCAAAACGGATATTCTAACCTCTGTAACTTCCTTATTATAGCACGTACTCGCAAAATTCTTGCGGCAACATGTTCACATTGCAAAAGTGCACATATTTCTCTTCATTACAATTTCTGGACCTCGGGGTTGTTTACTGGCCCTTTAACATGCACCTAAATCTAAGTACCCGAGCCTCTAACACTTCACCTCCACTGAAATGTGACTGCTGCAGTGCAAGGTTCATGCTCAGCTTACACAATAGATGAGTATAATAGTAAATTTCCCAATAAATTTCTACCGAAGCAATGAATTCGAACTGCACTCTGTACTGCAACCAGGGTCGAGAAAATAGATGCTCCAGTGCAGGTCTCAGAACTTCAGCTTCCTGACTGGGAGTTGTTGCTATAGAGACACACAAGCACTGTATGCCAGGCTGAGTTGTCCATGTCGTCTGCCATTACCATGAAAACTCGCAACTAACGCGAGGCCACCGAGCAGGAAAAATGTAAAAGGGCAACTGAAGGAACTATATGTCACGCAAAGTTTTGGTACACTTTACAGATTTTTGCAGAGCAACCTTTCCTGCTCCATGCAGTGGCTGCTGCTCTGAATAAGCTCCGACTCTTATTAGAACATGCAGCTCCTGCCACGACTTGGTCATTGGAACAAACTTTCTCCAACTGCAACATTGAAATTCAACATAAAGTAAATCGCCTGTCAGAAAGTGCGGCTTTGGGTTACCGTGGAAAGGACACAATGGGCAACTCTTCCACTACTAATGAACGAAAGACACGTTTTGATTAGGAACAACCTAAATCCTTGCTGGGTCAATAAAGTGCAAAACGAGTGTGCCTCTTTTTGTCGTTTGCTTTTATTTTGAATTCGTAAATTCAATAACTTCTATTAGCCCCCTTCACTTTTTTTTACTTCTTTTTGCATTGATCACGGTATCATACAAGGAACACATTGTACTGCAGGATTTGGCCAATCAGAGGAATAAATTTCCTGATAGACAACGCAGCCGGGAAAGATGCTAACAACACGCTACAGCAGCTGCTGACATGTGAAGTGAAACAAAAGCCTGCACATAGAAAGGATTTGTGCCTAAGCTTTCAAATGTCGCAGTGCACTAATGCCCATATTCACAAACCAACCTTAACTTGGTGCTATAAGGCACCTTTTCATAGGGATTGGAAACATACAAGCATAAGGAAAAGTCACAGTGCGTTTCAACGACTCGCCTTATTCGGTATCAAGGCAGCCTTATGGAAGATGGCCTTGTCATCATAAGGGATGAGCATGGGAACGAGGTTATGAAGTTTCCCTGGCCTCATCGCTGGTTTATTAGCAAGCGAAAATAACTGCCTGCTCAAAGCAATAAGATGCAAACGCAGATATGCATGCCCATACCCGTTGCGGACAAGCTGCTAACCTGAAATTCCATGCATCTTATCTGGCCATGCGGTGTACTCCTTTTGTTAACATTTTACCGTTGTTATAGCAACCGGTGGTTTGTGGAGATGAGTTGCGAAAGTAGCACGTGGAGAGAGACGTGCCGGTCCATGAAGCGTTAATTTCTATAGTAATAGTAGCAATGGAGCCATTTTTTTTCCGGTATTTATGTGTTTTATCTCTATGCTTTGTATTTGAGCACGTAGAAATTTGCTTACCTATTAACGTTAAGTGGTTAGTCTTTTGCTAAGGCAGCAGAAAGGAAGAAAGTAAATTTACAGAAGAGAGAGCGCTGCTTAACGACTTGGTCAGGAAGCTTTGCAATGTGAAAGAAACTGAACGAAGAGATATGGCGTCGGTGACATACAAGAAGAGGAAGTGCAAGCAGGTTGAACAAATGGCGGCATGGGGAAACCACGATTGTTGGAGCTTGGTTCCAGGAAAAAGCATAAGAACTATTCGCTTTGAAAAGTGTTATCTGCTCAGGAACTTGCAGTCATTGCACTCTTCCATGGGATTTCCATGGTCCCCGAGTACACGCAATGTTAATTGCACGTATGGATGCATCTTGCGAACGTCAGCTTCTCTTAAAATTGTGACGAAATCAACCAGCTCTGAAAAGCTGCTAGTCTGGTCAGCCATTTTATGCTGCAAAGTGGCACCTTAAGGTACCTGCCGTGCTTAAAGTAATGTTCTTTTTTCACGGCGATAAGGTGAAGGAAAGGTCGATCTTGAGTATACAGTTTGTTTAGGAAATGTGTTAAGGCGCCGAAAACGTAAGGTGGGCAAAAGATATGTATAAGGTTGGTTTGTAATTACGGGCCTTACTCTGACATAACCTAGGAAACGTTAAAAGCAGTTTAACCTTCCAAAGCAACACAGGTACTAAAAGAGAGAGGCCACAGTGTGGCACGTTGGTCAACTAGCATTTTCTTACGTTTTTGGCAAATGTGAGTAGATCAACTATAGAAGGGCAAGAAGCCTGCATCACATACCCTCGTGATCCAAAGAAGCTGTCAGTGTCAGGAAATGCTGAGCAGTACTGCCTGAAGTAGCAGTTCAGAGGTGACGCAAAGCACTCAAAGGTCACCCCAAAATGCTTGTGCAAGCACTCCATGACCAGTGCAGGCAGTGAATTTTGAGTCCCATGACCTTCATTAGATGACAGTCCCAGATATGTCTGAAAGGAGAGAATTTTGCAATTACTACACACCAGAATTCATTCTGAAACAGCAACTACATTTTGAGTAGTAAAAAATAAAATAATTTCTTTTTTAACATAAGAGGAAGGATTGATAATTAAAGGTACGTCCTTGCACCATACATGAAGTTAATACATGAAGATACTACAACCGTATCTGACAGTCCACAAACAACAATTTCTATTATGTAGCTTCAGTAACTGATACAGTGAAAATGCATGCTTGGTTGTACTAATTAGGGTTGTCAGTTTTCAGGTGAAACCTGATTTTACCAGATTATTACACCCCAAACATGTTTTAGGAGAACTGGGTTAAGCGCAATTTCTCCCCGAATTCCAAACTCATGAAACTACTTTTTTTTAAGTCGCACGGAGTTTCCAGTGCACACATGCTAGCTACCCTGCCTCATGAAATAAAGTTGGATCCTCTTTGGTTAAGTAAACTCCAGAGACCTGTAGTTCACTTCACAAGCTGCATGCAGCACTGTGGATGCTACACAGCTCTCAACAAACCACCCAACAAGCACCTAGCTCTGGGTTAGGTGCTAACTTGGAGAGCACCTAACTCTTTGCTCTCATTATTACTTATTAATTTGCATAAATGTATTACTTGGAACTTTTGTAAATTTAACATGAAAAAAACCCAAATTTCGCAATGGTTACACAAAAAAAACCCGATTTCTCCCCCGATTATCATCTTGAGAAATAGCACCCGACTCTCGAATTTCAAAATAGTATGAATGAGTAGCTCTAGCTATAATGGGTGCTGAATTGCATGCTGGCAGCAAAATAACAATTTCCGGGGATTTACATGTCAAACCAAGGGTATGGCTAAAGGCATACCGTAGTGGGCCGCTCTGGATTAATTTAGCAGGGAACTCTGAATTAATATCAACAGAAAAACAACACAAAACAACTGCAAATTGAAGACATTCGGTGCATGCGAGACATAACTCCAGAAACGCGACCCTATCAGAAAATTTCAGATTTGTTAGAACAAAAATCAAAGTTGCACTTAGTTTTTCGATTCGTAGGTACGGAATACCAGATAATAGCACCAGAAAATTCTAACAAACTTCAGGCACTCATATTTCTGGCACAAGGCAGATTTATGCCCATACTATTACTTGCAGCAAAGCTATATTAATGGGCACGAATATACTGGAATAGAGGACAGCTACTGTTACATTATAACAAGGGTTCTCAAATTGGCGTTCGCGGAACCCAAGGGTTCTGTGAAGAGCATTTTAGGGTTCCGCGAGGGGCCGGAACAAATGCAACCTGTTCTCGTTTTACCCCCATTATCGCCTAATTTATTGATTTAGGCAAAAAAAATCTGCATCCCATTTTGCATTTGACGAAGCCATCGCACGCCGCATCTTCACATCCGGAGTCTGTGAGTAGCGAGAGATACACATGGCAGCGACACTAGCAGCACTGAAGATGCATAGTCATAGTACGCACCATGAAATCTGTGCAATTTCAAGACATGCAGTGACAGCATGCATAGAGCCCCGGTAATTCGTGCTTGTGAGTGCAGTTTGTGTAAGTAATTTCATTACTTACACAACCCTGATTTTTACACATAGCTTCACTGCACTTATTTCGTAAAAGGACAAACACAACAATAAAAACAATGACAACAAAAGCTCATTACAGCTGTGAGCAGTAGCATAAGTTCGTGCATGCATTTGTATGTGTGCGTGTATACAGGGTGTTTCAAGAAATGTGTCCAACCTTCTCAAAAAATTAGGAAAATGCGATATTTGCTCGGGGCTTTCAGAATTGATTTTTCTGTAGCGGCAGGAATCTTAAGGTAGTTAAGGATAACATTTAGGACAGTAATTAAGAAAGTTACATTAATTAACTTTTTAATTAGTGGAGTTAGGTGATTGTGTCAAATGGGAGAATTGAAGTTCTTCATGCGAGGAACTCATCCGAGCTTTGAGATTTCGAAAAAGCGTCCTCTAGTAATTGTTGTGGCGTAATGAAATTCAACCAAATGCAACTGCTTTCAACAGCGAAAGGCATCGAATTCAGTTGAATTTCATTACTTCGTAATGATTACTAGAGGCCACTTTTTCGAAATCTCAATGTTGGGATGCGTTTCTGGCATGAAGAACTTCAATTCCCCAATTTGACACAGTCACCTAACTCCACTAATTAAAAAGTTAATTAATTTAAATTTCTTAATTACTGTCTCAAGTCATGTCTCTAACCATCGTAAGATGCCTAGCGCTACAGAAAAAGTCATTCACTCATTTTGGACGTATCAGAAGAATATGGCAGCTGCATTCTTCCATGTTTCTGTTTAGGTTTCACCATCGAATTTGGTTGAATTTCATTACTTCGTAATTATTACTAGATGCCAGTTTTTCGAAATCTCAAAGTTGAGTTGGTTTTATGGCATGAACAACTTCAATCCTCCGATTTGACACAACCACCTAACTCCACTAATTAAAAAGTTAATTAATTTAACTCTTTTAATTACAGTTCCAAATAATTTCTTTAACCATCTTAAAATCCCTGCCACTACAGAAAAACCAATTCTGAAGGCAACAATCAAATATCGCATTTTCCTGATTTTTGGAGAAGGTTGGACACATTTCTTGAAACACCCTGTATATACACATGCAAAATCACAGCCACTGCTGTAGCCGGGGGGCAGCCACTGCCCCCCTCCCACCCCGGCTACAGCAGTGGCTGTGAAAACCACAATAAAATGAGTACAGCAACCCACCTGGTACCTCTTCAGCATGCACCAAACACGTGGAAGGAAGTTCTCAAATTTCCTGTCATCTGTGCAGTTCCACCTGTAAAGTTGCTCCTAGGGAAAGAATTGGAGAAAAACAGACAAAGGTGTAAAATAAAAGTAGTACAGGATACAATAATGCCTACTATTTATCCTCTTACCACCTGGGTTTCAACTTTTCTCTACATGCTCAATTATTCAGAATTACCCAAGTACTCGCAGCAGTGGTGTTGCCCTCACACTGTGTTGGCAATCTTTGAGGCCACAAGGCCACCTGTTCAACCCTGTTTTAGGCAACCAGGTGGTGGGAGGCAGAGCCCGTTTGTAAAGAGCGTACATAGTGTACTTATCTCACTGTAATACGAGCCTTTATGTAGGCTCTCTACCCGCTGGTGTTGTGCGCACACAGTTGCCATTTTTTGGTTCCTTACGCAGACATTTCAAAGCAATCAGTCGGAGCAGTGGGCAGCACTTCCACTGTCGCCTTCCATGGGAAGAACCCTGACTTCCGCAACACTAGTGCCATATATACAGTGGAACCTCGTTAATGCGTACCTGCCGGGAACGCCGCATAACTATGCACTAAACGGTAGTACGCATTAACCACCAAGTAAAAATTTGCATCTCCTCGCGTACGCCATCGCCGCCAGCAAAGAAATACAGTGCCACAGCAAATATTACCTAAAGTACCCGCTGCAAAGCCTTTTCTTTCTTTTTGCCAAACAGGAGAAAACATTCTGGTACTCTCGCACGACCGTCCGATAGTGCCAATAGCGCGCGGTGGCGACGCCAAGGAGCATTTCGGAACTATTACAGGGTCCGGAATACGCAGTGACCAGGGGCGCAGCCAGGGGGGGGATTGTGGGGTTCAAACCCCCCCTGAAATTTTTCAGTTTTGCTGGCGTATATATACACGCGCACATACAAATGCACGCACGAACATCCATAAAGTATGGTTGAACACCCCCCCCCCCCCCCCCGAACAAAATTTCTGGCTACGCCCCTGGCAGTGACCGACATGGCGACAGAACGGACAGTGTTGGCTTTCCACGATATATGTGTGTGCGTCTGTACCGCGATCTGCTACTGACTGAAAACTGACACAGTTCCAGTGAAACGCTGTACGGCTGCGTGGAGCCGATCGTCTCCTGGCTAGTTGCATGCAGCGTGTCGCCCTCTCGGCTCACGCCGTCACTGCTGGGCCGCCGGTCCGCTTGCTGTACCGCACGCGCGTATTTGTCGTGGGAGTGTTCTTCGTACCCACTTCGTTCCAGACCGTGCACAGATGCGGCGATGAGCACAGATGAGCTTGTTCGGTTAACGCGGCGATGACAAACTTCCCGCAAGTGATGCGCACTCCGTGACGCTCTAGCGGTCCTGGCAGCGGACGGAAGCGCGTTTGGGTGGTCGCCCAATAAAAGCATGCAGTATGGTTACAACAGCGCTACGCTTGCTGAACCGTACGCGTGCGTTTAGCGTGACAGCGTCTATGCAAAGAGGTTTCTCGTCGCCCGCGACTAGCAACGCTCTACTCCGCAACAGCGAGCTGCTTTCGTTTCTACAAAGTGGCACGCGCTTTAACACGGCCCCGCACAACGAGGCGGCAGAGATCGGCGGTCCAGCGCGTTCGGGTTGTCGCCTATTAAAAGCGTGCAGTAGGCTTAAAGCAGTGCTGCGCTGCACGCGTGCCCGAGCAGATACCTGAAGATACTTATTGTGATAAGGTTGTCGGCGATAAGTCATGCAGGCGCGTTCGTCGATGGCCGCCCCCTCACCTTCGTTCTTTCCCAATGCTTACCCGCAAAGGCGTCGCCGCAATCGCGCGGAAGTCGGAATCAGTGATCGACCGATCTACGCACTCCTCGAAAAGACGGAAAACCTTTGGCAGCACATTGTGCGTCGGGAAGTTCAGCGGCGCAGTAAAATTTTATGACACAAAACGTTATCACGGTACTCAGGGTACGCACTAACCGGTAGGCGTAGGGCGAAGCACTACGGCTTAAGAGGGTCAGCGAATGCATTAGGCTCTATGAGACTCGGTCGGGGATTCGTCGCAACTACGTTTTAACCGTTAGTACGCTTAAAGCGGGTACGTAATAACGAGGTTCGAGTGCGCACAAAATTTAGGTGCTTTAAAGAAGAGCAATGGCCAGAACACTACACAGGCTCAAGCATGTTTAATTTTTTATAAGCTCCGATCTATGACACCTTAGGTGTACAGATGTACTTTTCACATATTGACATAACGAAAGGTAGAGAGTCAGCTTAAAGCTTCTACAACAATGTAAACTCACGAGTTTCTGAAAGTACAGTGTGTTGATGCGCACAACTTCCCCTTTGTAGCGCAAAAGGGTGCTGTCCTTGTCAGTGAGCACTTCCACTGCTGGTAACCGAGGTGATGAGATGGCAAACTGGACTGGATAGCAGAACACTTTTTTGGGGTTTGCCACGTGCAATGGGCTTGTGATTTCTGCACAACACAAATTCAACACATAAATGCATTTGACGCCTCTCACAACTGTAAAGCTCACAAGTGTCATCGAATTAACCCTTTGAGGGTCGATTTTTTTCATGAAATGCGTCCCAAAAGTGTGTATTTTTTAATGCTGAATTAAATTATGCAGACGAATCTATTTAAGAAAGAAACTGACTAAAATTTTTTTGGGGTCACTGTAAAGTGACAAAATTTTTTTTTGTGTTGTTGCATGCCCATAGTTTTTACATGCGTAACAGCAAGATAAATTATAAAAAAAAAAACCTATACGATTGTTAAAAAATCATGTGCTGCAATTAACGTCTGTGTAGTTCACAGACATACAAAAATAAGTGCACAAAGTGACGTCAAGTGGAAACACGGAGGGAGAAAAGCCACTTTTTATCCAGTCAGCATCGCCTCACTGCACACGCTTTTTAACTTGTAAGTAACGCCTTGTATGACGGGCTGACATTTACTGAATCAGATTCTGATTCACCAGTCGCTAGACTTCACTAGATTCGTTAGACTCACTTTTGCAGCCGAGAAACCGGTGTGCACTTCCACAGCGTAAGCAAACTGTGCGGGTCAGCGCACTGAAGGAAATTGTGTGCTTGTGAGCGCGTCCGGAAAGCAAGAACAAGTCCAAAAATTATAATAATCATTCGTCTTATTGCCAATGAAACGGGAATGGTTTTTGCGAGTCCCAAAACAGGAAACGCAACCACAGCAGCATTGTCTGTGTCAGTCAGAGCCTGCACGGAAACAGGCATAATCACTTACCGGGGAGCAATAAACGAGACAGTAACAAATCTGTCACCTTTTGAAACATTCTAAACCAGAAAGCCATCAGTTTTGCGGGCTCAAAGAGCGGGAACCGACCGAAGGACGAAACCGAAACTAGCTGGCGCACCGCTGTAGAAGCGCATAAAAAAAGAAACCGAGAGGCATTGACGCTACAAAAAAATTCCATGTATTCCCGCAGTGTGGCAGCACATGACAAGCAAGAGAAATTATCGAAAAAGGCGCGCATTTTAAACATACAGGCAATGTCGTACATGTACGGCGTAAACCCTCAAAGAGTTAAAGTCCCATGTAGATTGGTTGTACCTATCAAATTTCAGTATGTGCTGCCTGAAACACTTTTCTAACATAAAAAGTTAAGCCTGTTAAAGTTAAACGAACTTCAAAGAGTTAAAACGAATTTCAATATAACACATTTCTCGATTTAACGAAGCATTTCAGTTTTTACAACTTCATGTCCACAGAACACCATGTATTTTTCACCTCATTATAATGCATGTCAATCTGTAATTTTAATGCAATGAAGTTTCACTGCTGCTGCAGAGGAAGACAGTGGCGATAAATTGAAAGAATAGGCATGATAGCTTCACTTGTCCCTTATTAGCACAGTGTGTTCGACCTGCATTTCCTTAGGCTTTATGCAAGACGCGTGACATACGGCCGTTGTGAAGAGGACTTCGTCAGCGCAGAATCAAGTCTAGGTCACCATATCTCAGGTTAAACAAATTTGATGTTTTTTCATGGCATTTATATATGCTTTTTATACTTCCATATTATTCAAACATTCTTCAGGCACCTCCTACGCAAAAAAGAAGCCTTTGGCAACAATACTTTGCATAAAAGGTTGACTTTTGATTTAAAGTTCATGCAAGCATCGAATCGGAAAGTGAAGGACCTAGCGATGTAGTCAACAGAGTGGATCCTGTTTGTAAATAATGTACGCAACAAACTTTAGCGATTCATCTCAGTGACATCAAACAGCATTGGTCTTTGCGTTGTTTGGAGACGTTCAAACAGCACACCTCTCAGTGTCTTGTACTGCTGGCACACCAGTGAATTTTAGTTCGTTCGTAGACTTCTTATCGTTTGCGCATTACGGTTTACCGGAGCTGTGTATGTGATGAGCAATGCTGGTAGGGTAACGCTTGATAACAAGCGGAGAAGAAGCTATGTCCATTCTACAGCGCACATCATGATCTTGAGCACTTTCTTTACGTTTTTTTTCTTAGAAAAAGAACACGCGGCTTACTTTCAGTGTGATCGCGAGCGAGCGCATGGGCACAGTTAGGTTCTTCTTGTTTGTTCTACTCGCCTCGCTGGTTGCGCGACATTTGCTGCTGCCGCCAAGGAAGCTGAAGACGAGAACTTTTCATCTGCTGGCACCTTGAGGAAACGACCGCTCCGACATCATCTGGATAGAGACGTTTATTCGTTTCTCTTCTCCCCCTCCTGTCACTGCACCCCTGCTTTTATTCCCTGTCTCCCCATTCAAACACTCTTACAGTCCAATCGGAAAGCAGGAGTAACTCTCTCCTTGTCTCCCGGTCGGCTGCCGCTGAAAACACCAGGCCCGGATTCCTCCTCGCCACCTCCTCGCAGGAACCACCGCCTCTCGCCCACTCGTCGATTCGCCGCCGCTGCTCAGCTCCCTTTCAACCCGGTTTCCGAAATGTTCGGCCTCATGCGTTGACGGGTCGTAGGAAAGCACCTCCGGGTACGTACTTGCCATGCTGTGCTGACGGGCCATCAATACAATTGGCCGTGCATCACTGCCGCCGCCTTTGGCTGTCACAGCGAAGGCGCAAGTGTACCTTCCGTCCCTGTAGCCCGGCTAGGCCACGGTCTCCCGTAAGGCACCATAATTGACCCCTTCGGGAGACGTGGGTCTTCGCGTCCTTTGTGACCAGCAGACAGTCGTCGTTCCACCATCCGGTACCACCGCCTCCGTGTTGGTGCAGGCACG
Organism: Rhipicephalus sanguineus; assembly: GCF_013339695.2. Lineage (NCBI taxonomy): Eukaryota > Metazoa > Arthropoda > Arachnida > Ixodida > Ixodidae > Rhipicephalus > Rhipicephalus sanguineus. The sequence continues at coordinate 258,823,063 of NC_051176.1, forward strand.
CCGGCCGCGGGGCGGGTAACAATATGGAGGTATTCGGCGAACGTACGAAGTTCGACCCCAACACCTCCCCTCCAACTGTGTTGCACTGTATCTATGACATGCGACACACACACAACCGCATATTCACACATGTTCACTGACTCGACACGTGAGGCACCACTGTCACTCGTACCTCATTGACTCTGCCCAGCGCACGCGCTGACAAAGCATGTACCCCCCCTTAACTCGCTGTCCCTTTTATGCATCATCGTTAGGAGTCACCAACCGCGACATCGCGTCAGCATTAGCGTTTAGACACCCCTTTTTGTGTTCAATTTCCAGGTTATACTTCTGTAACGCCAACGCCCAGCGTGTCAGCCTCGCGCTCTGCGGAGTGGTTAGAGTCAGAAATTTGAGTGGGTTGTGATCGGTAATCACCTTGATTTTAGCGCCAAAAAGCCAAGCGTCCAACTTCCCCAGTGCCCAAATGATTGCATAAGCTTCCTTTTCTATGGTGGCCCATCGGGTCTGAGTCGGGCTAAGCTTCTTGCTCAGAAAAGCGATAGGGCGCTCCTTGCCCTCCAGATCCTGCTGTGCCAGGCACGCACCAACCGCGTAATCGGACGCATCTGTGGCGAGGATAAATTCTTTCCTCGGATCTGGGGCTTGCAACGCCGACGCCTGCACTAGACAGTTTTTCACCTTGTCAAAAGCTTCCTGCGCCTCTGTATTCCAAGGTAATTTCTGCGGAATACGTCGGCCAGTTAGGTTGGTCAGAGGCATAACGACTTTAGAGTACTCGGGCACGTAGTCCCTATAATAGTTGGCTAGCCCTAAGAAACTCCGAAGTTGTCCCTTCGTTTCGGGAGCCGGGATCTCCTTTATCGCCCGAACCTTCTCTGGATCGGCCCCGTGCCTGCCTGATCCCACAATATGCCCCAAGAATTTCACTTCTTGTTGTGCAAACCGACATTTGCTTACGTTTAGCGTCAACCCTGCCTTCGCCAGAGACGCAAGCACCTTGTCCAAATGTTCCAGGTGCTCGTTCCAGTTCTCAGAGTATATCGCTACATCGTCAATGTAAGCGCAAGCGTAATGTCTATGTGGGGCCAGTACACCATTGATGACCCTCTGATAGGTGCTGGCGGCATTCTTTAACCCAAAGGGCATCACTTTCCATGCGTACTGGCCTGAGGGAGTGGCAAAAGCAGTACAAACCTGCGCGTCCTCGTCGAGAGGTATTTGCCAGTAACCCCTGAACATGTCTAGCAGAGTTATGTACTTGGCTTTCGCTACCTGGTATAACAGATCAGTCGCCACGCTCATGGGAAATGCGTCTGTCTCTGTTATTTCGTTCAGTCTCCTGTAATCGCAACAGATGCGGATGCCACCATCCTTCTTTGATACGCAGACCAGTGGATACGCGTGCGGACTTTCAACCGGGTATATCAATCCCCACTGCTGGAGCTCATTTACCTGCCTCTCTACCTCGTGCACCAGCGCCACCGGCACCCTGTAGGGGTATGCACGTCTCGGTTGCTCTCCTGCTTTGATTTGTATTTTGTGTGTTCCCACTTTGCAGGTGCCGGGTTTGTTTGCGAATACCCTCGGATGCCTCGCGATTAAGTCTCGCAGCTGTTCTCTCTGTGTGGGCTCAAGATGTGCTATTTCGTCAGGCTGCAGCGTCGCCTGCGCCTCTAGCCCGCATGGTGGGACCGGAACCTCTCCAAATTCCTGATCGCCCTCGAATATCACTCCTACTGCAGTTACTCGGGTGTGATATGCGCGAAGCTTGTTAGCGTGAATGGTTCTGCGTGAACCGTCATCGAGCTCAACTAAATAACTGTACGGTCGCAGTTTTCCGACTACAGTCATCGGTCCCATCCATTTTGCCACTAGCTTCCCCTCTCCTTCCTTCTCGAGCCATAATACTTGGTCCCCTGTGACAAACTGTTTGTCTGTGGCCCTCAAGTTGTAGCGTCCTACGTACTCCTTCTGACTGACTTCACTTTGACGGGCGGCTCCTTCGCTAGCTTCTTCCAACCTACTTCGGAGCTTCGCAAGATATTCCGCTGCTGGCATACCCAGTGATTCCGGAACTTCCCAGTCTCCTGACCAAGTCCTTTTGAGAATAGATAGGGGCCCGTTCGGCACCCGCCCGTACATGAGCTCGAACGGAGACCGCCCTGTAGTCGCGTGCGGAACCTCACGATATGCCCATAGCAAAAACGGAATCATCCTATCCCACTCGCGCCCGTGTTCACTGACTATGTGAGAAAGCATTCTTTTGAATGTGCCGTTCCAGCGCTCCACTAAGCCGTTGCTTTGCGGGTGATCAGGTGTGGAAAACCTCGGTGTTGCCCCCAGTCTTTGCAACATCTCCTGTGTCAACCTTGACGTAAAGTTGGTGCCCTGATCTGAGCAAATTGTCTCTGGCACCCCATGTTGAGAAAATATCTGCAGTAGCGCGTCACATGCAGCCTTTGCCGTTAGTGAACGGAGGCATACCACTTCTGGCCATCTGGTATGTAAGTCTACGACACAAAGAGCATAGCGGTGACTTCTAGCCGAAGGGGGTTCCATAGGACCGATGCAGTCCATGTTTACTGTCTGAAACGGCGCGCTGGGCCTGGCCAGTGGCGTTATCGGTACCCTATCTATCTGCCTCGTCGGAGATTTCACCTGACATCCATGACACGATCTACAGTACTCCTTTACGTCTCGCGACATCTGCGGCCAGTAAAATGAGCTTTTCACCCGTTGTAGTGTTTTCCGCTCTCCTAAATGACCTGCCCATGGTGAATCGTGAGCCATTTTCAGCACTTCTTTGTGCCTGTGCGATGGTAGCACTAGCTGTTTGCACATGCGACCCGCGAGGTGTTCCTGATGATATAATAGCTCGTCCTGAACAAGCATACCATGCGTTCCGGCCTTTGCCTGCGCCCAAGCGTCTCGCAAAGCCGGGTCTGCTTCCTGAGCCTCACGAAACTCCTGTCGTTTGCTTTTGACCGGCTCGGAACCTTCGCTGTCACTCTCCGCGGTTATGACGCCCACAATCGCCCGTTGCTCCTCGCATGCCTCCTCTGACAGCTCTACCATGGCTTCGGTCTCCTCGACTGCTGAACACTCGTCTGGCACTATGTCACGTTTAACCCTTTCCTCGAGAAGTTGTGCGTAATCGTTGGGAGTGATCAGCGCGTCCGTGCCGTCTAGCAGCTTATCTGTGATTGCACAAAGCACGGCAGACTGCACCGCCTCGGACATCACGTAAGGATTTCCTTCAGTAGCTATGAGCGGCACGTAAGCCAACTCAGCGGTCACCTGTTGCCCGAACGCTCCCGTCAACTTTATCTGCGAACCCGTACCGTTGTACTGAGGTACCACTGCCTTTCTAATGACGCTCACTTCTGCTCCTGAGTCTACCACGGCGTTTAATGAACGACCCGAGCTCTTAAGCGTTACGGTCTCCAGTGAGGGTTGTTTCTGCTCCTTACGCTGCCACAACCTGTCTGTCGTTGTTATTCCTAACCCGAATGCAGAAGCCGTCACTCTCGCGACCACTGGACCGTTTTGTTGTCGTCCTGCTGGCCTAGTGCCTTGCCTTGCACCTAAGCCCTTATTGGGGCAATTCCTGGCAATGTGGTCGGTTCCCTTGCACTCAAAACATCGCCTTTTCCCCTTTCCGTCCGTGGGTGTATCTACAGGTGTTTTAGCTTTCTTTTGCCACTCCTCGATATTCGCCTTCTTTTGTGCTGTCTTGCACTTTTCACTCTCCTCGAAGCTCTCCGCGAGCCTAGCCACACCACTGGGTAGCAAAAAGGCCTCCTGTTGGTTACAAACGACGTGCGCTCTCGCTTCCGGGCTCAAACATTCTTTCAACCGATCAGCGACCACTAGCTGCTTGAGTTCCTCGAATGTGCCTACCTTTGAACTTTGGACATAATAGTCAAAATAGTTCTCAAGGCGCACGGCAAACTGATCCAGGATTTCCTTTTCTCCCTTTTTCGATCCCGCAAATAGCCTCTTGTACTCCGCCGCCGAAAGCCTGAGACCCTCCAGAATGCTTGACTTAAGCTTAACGTAGGCTTTTCGCTCCTCTGCTGTCAGCCTGCACAGCAGCCCACGCGCCCTTTCGCTTAACTGTGGCAAAACTAGCCCGGCCCACCATTCGCTCGGAACTTCATACGACTCGAGCGTTGCCTCAACGTCCTCGAACCACATTGGCGCAAGTGCCTCTTGGTTCGGCATTGGTGCCAGTACACCCTTTAACAAACTTGCGAATTTTAGTCGCCTGTCTTCCTCCAACCTTCCGCCGAGCGATAGGCTGTCATCGCCCTCGTTGGACTCCGCCCGATCACGGGCTCGTAGCCGCTGGCTTTCCAGCATCAAGCGCTGCTTCTCAGTTTCCGCCTCAGCAATTTTCAGTTGAAGCTGTAGCAGCGCTAGCTGCTGTTCCGACGCCGTATCTGACGTGCCACTACCGTGACCCCCCGTGCCGCTGTCGGCGACTCCCAACGCTTGCAAGTTTCCTGCCCCGTCCCCGTTCATTTCCGAGTTGTCCCTTTCTCTGTCTCGCAAGTTGTAATGCTTTATCATCGCTTGCGCCCAACAGAAAATCAAGAGGTACCCGCCTGAAGTAGCCTTGCGGTGCGCTCTTCCTCCTCGGAATCCGGTGGACTAGCCTTGCTTCGTTGGTCCCGCAGCGCGGTAGTCAGTTGAAGGTGGTTGTCGTCAGTCTCGGCCGATGTCGCTCCCCGCTGTCCTCCTCAGTTCAGCCATGCAGATCCTGCTCGACTGCGCCAGTTAGGTTCTTCTTGTTTGTTCTACTCGCCTCGCTGGTTGCGCGACATTTGCTGCTGCCGCCAAGGAAGCTGAAGACGAGAACTTTTCATCTGCTGGCACCTTGAGGAAACGACCGCTCCGACATCATCTGGATAGAGACGTTTATTCGTTTCTCTTCTCCCCCTCCTGTCACTGCACCCCTGCTTTTATTCCCTGTCTCCCCATTCAAACACTCTTACAGTCCAATCGGAAAGCAGGAGTAACTCTCTCCTTGTCTCCCGGTCGGCTGCCGCTGAAAACACCAGGCCCGGATTCCTCCTCGCCACCTCCTCGCAGGAACCACCGCCTCTCGCCCACTCGTCGATTCGCCGCCGCTGCTCAGCTCCCTTTCAACCCGGTTTCCGGAATGTTCGGCCTCATGCGTTGACGGGTCGTAGGAAAGCACCTCCGGGTACGTACTTGCCATGCTGTGCTGACGGGCCATCAATACAATTGGCCGTGCATCACTGCCGCCGCCTTTGGCTGTCACAGCGAAGGCGCAAGTGTACCTTCCGTCCCTGTAGCCCGGCTAGGCCACGGTCTCCCGTAAGGCACCATAATTGACCCCTTCGGGAGACGTGGGTCTTCGCGTCCTTTGTGACCAGCAGACAGTCGTCGTTCCACCATCCGGTACCACCGCCTCCGTGTTGGCGCAGGCACGCCGGCCGCGAGGCGGGTAACAATATGGAGGTATTCGGCGAACGTACGAAGTTCGACCCCAACAGGCACATTGCAGCATCCCGCGGCGGCCGTGGTAACTATGCAGCTAACAAAGCTCAAATCAGCCAATGGCCGTGAACTTTGTGTTTATGGCTCGGTCATTTCGGTCTATGACATCATATGTCGAGAGAAGAGTGAGTGATTTCTAGCTGACTTGGAGAATTAATTGTAACTTCCAGGCCGCGTGCTGCGCTATAATGTATGGCTCACATGTTCTCAGGAGCCTCGACTACCGATCGGCAGTGTTTTCTGGCCATGCTGAAAAAGCATCGCAGGGCCCCTTTAAACAATTTTTACTGCGTCCGAACAATGTCTGTGTTATTTTAAATGCGAAGCATATCTTAGCGAACTTCAGTGACTTTGAGCGTGTCCGTACGGACGGACGCGTTCAAAGGACGTTTGTCCGCACACCAGCACGCCCGCCCGCCCGCCCGCCCGCCCGCCCGCCCGCCCGCCCCACCCACTTACCCACCCACCCATCCATCCATCCATCCATCCATCCATCCATCCATCCATCCATCCATCCATCCATCCATCCATCCATCCATCCATCCATCCATCCATCCATCCATCCATCCATCCATCCATCCATCCGCCTATGACTTTATGCTCTCGTGGACGTTGCATTGAAGAGATGTATACCCAAATTGGCATGACATGACATGACTGTATGACGAACATAAATGACTGGTCGTAACATGAAAATCATGATATGCGTGTCATGAACAGCATGATTTACATGCCACGGTCTTGGCACTCTCACGGCCTTTTCGTTAAGTTGATGTTTACCAAAATTGGTATGCCGTGACAACAGTGTACGACGAACATAACTGACAAGTCCTAACACGCAAATCATGACATGAATGTCATGTACGGCATGATTTACATGACATGGTCTCGAGGCTGTCACGGTCATTTAATTAAGTGGATATATACCGAAATTGGTATGGCGAGAGATTTGTGTATAAAGAACTTAATGAAAGGTGGTAACATGAAATTCATGACATGCATGTCATGTATCATAATTACGTGCCACACTCATGGTGTGCTTGCGGCAGTTTTGCTAGCTTGATATACACTCTAAGAAAAAAATCGAGTATTTGGGGAGTATTTCAGCCACACAACAATAGTCATCTGGCTTGCTTGTGTTTCCCTTCTTGAAAACCCGCTTCTCATCACTTTCCTTTCAAGAATGCTATGTCATGCTGATGACGCGCGTGCCATTCGTGACCGGGAAGTGCCGGGACCGCAGTGATAATGCGAGGTGGATGACGATTATTGTTGTGTGGCAGAAATACTCCCCAAATACCCGAGTTTTTCTTAGAGTGTACACCAAAATTGCTATTACGTGACGTGACTGTATGACGAATATAAATGACTGGTGGTAACATGAAAATCATGACATGCATGTTGTGTACAGCAGGACTTACATGCCCTGCTCATGCTGCGCTCGCGGCTGTTTGCTAGCCTGATATACATCAAAATTGGTATTGCGCGACGTGACTGTATGAAGAATATAAACGACAGGTGGTAACATGAAAATCATGACATGCATGTCATGTACAGCATGATTACATGTCACGCTCATGTTGCACTCGCGGCCGTCTCGCTAGCTTGACATATGCCAAATTTGGTATTGTGTGACGTGACTGTATGAAGAACATAAATGTCAGGTGGTAAATGAAAATCATGACATGCACGTCATGTGCGGCATGACTTACATGCCGCATATATGTCATATATGTGGCTGTTTTGCTATATTCATAAACAGTGAAATGGGTGTTGCGTAACGTGACTATATGACGATTTTAAACGACAGGTGGTAACATAAAAATAATGACATGGATGTCATATACGGCATCACTTATATGCCACGCTCATGGTGCGTTCACGGCTCTTTCGCTAGATTCATAAACACCAAAATTGGTGTTGCGTGACGTGACTGTATGATGAATGTAAACGACAGGTGGTAACATGAAAATCATGACATGCATGTCATGCAGAGCATGACTTACATGCCATGCTCATGGTGCGCTCGCGGCCGTTTCGTTAGCTTGATATACACCAAGATTGGTATTGTACAACGTGACTGTATGAAGAACATAAATGACAGATGGTAACATGAAAATAACGACATGCGTGTCATGTACAGGATGATTTACATGCCATGCTCATGGTGCACTCGCGGCCGTTTCGTTAATTTGACGTATATCAAAATTGGTGTGGAGGGACAAGAGTGTGTGACGAAAATAAGTGACAGGTCATAGTGTGCAAATCGTGACGTGCATGTCATGTAGAGGATTATTTACATGCCACGTTCATGGTGCCCTAGCGGCCGTTTATTTTTTAACTTGCTCGTAAATCTCTCGACTACGAAATTCAACAACAAAATCTCTTTGATACCAGTTAATTTTGTTGTGGCAGGATTTCACTAATTAGTTAGTTCATTAACAATGCTCAGGGACAAATGCATTGCAACATATGACCCTTCATGTTGTTCCTAAAAAACTGCAATGACTCTTGCTTACCTTCGATGCCATGCTGGTTGAGAATGGTCCAATGCTTTTCCCGTATCTTCTTCACATTTTCGACAGACATATGATATATTTTGGCACATATTCCTTCCACTGAAGAACGAGCTGCCTGGACTAAATGTGGCTGACACTGTTTTTTCAGATGAGCAAGCCGTTCCTGTAAAATAATTGAAGGTAGAGTACAATCATGCTATGTCAGCCACTGCATAAGTTTTTATAGTGACTGCTGACTTGTAGCTGCCAACCTAGAGGGTGTTTTTTTTTTTAGACAATACAGATTTTTTATAAAAATCCTATGACAGTAAGACCTTTGTCGTTTTCACACACAAACTCAACTTCGAGGTGGAAATGCTTTGCAGCAATTAAAATGACACAGTTTCGACTAATTAACAGAAATGCAGTAATTAACTCATGTGTGAAATCAGTTTCGATTTCAATCTTGAAATTCGATTATGAATATCTCAAAGTACGTGCAACTTTTGTGATTCTTAAAAAATAGGTATGCTATAAATTGGCACGCACTGCAACTTTGTAATATAAACACCTGCCCTCAAGTCAATAATTAAAAAGTTAATTAATGAGTTTTTGTTGATTAGTCTGTCAACGTCGTTTAAATTGGGGGAAAATATTTCCGCCTCGACATAGAGTTCATGTGCAAAAACGACAGGAGCCTGACTGTCATAGAATTTTTATAAAAAAATCTTTATTGTCTAAAAAAAATAGTCAATGGCATTTCTATCAGTGAACTATAAACATACAATTATGCACTGCTGTCAGTTCACACAAGGCTGACACCTTTCTTTTTTTTCTGATTCTCGCACTGAGGTATAAAAAAACCAAGTGCAAATTTCTAAGCTTTCAAGTGAAAAGAGATTTATGTCTTCATAATGCTATGAAAACCATTATTTTTGTCTCCGATTGTGTCTACGATTACTCAACTAACCAACATGCATGCCTAGCTTTATAAAATCATAAACCTTGTCTTTCTAAACAGCAGTTAACTTTACGGTTGCTCTCCTCATCTCTTGTGTGTGTGCTTCATTTCGTGTGCTTTCTCCTTTATAACTGCTTCAGTTCACAGTGCCTATACCTTCGTTAATCATTCTTGGTTATATCAACATATGTACGCCTTTTTTAAGAACTGCAACTTGGAGGGGCCCTTAAACACCCCTTTGAACATCCTGAAACATGTTCTGCACCTCCTCATGAACCTTCAAGAAAAGAAACAGCCAGTTAAATCCAGAGAAAGCACAGGAGAAATTACACAACTATGTGTGCTGTTTCATTCAAATTAAGAAATAATAAGGTAAAAAGGAATGAAAAGGATGAAGTAACATCTTCATAGCATGCAATGGTTCCTTGGTCAGTTGCCTGCTCCTAAGCTCACATACTACATGACACCTGTGGTTATAAGGACATTCCACACTTGCTGCCATGGCCATCAGTGGTGCTGGCAAACACTATCTGTGTTAATCTTGCACATATACATAAATACCCAAAATGGTGGATGGTTGGGTGGCTGCCTCAGTAGTATAATCGGTAAAGCACCACACATAATGCAGAAGACACTAATTCCAACTTCAAACGGTGGCAAGTATTGCTTTTCTCCCCTTTTATTTCCCTTATTTTTTCTACATATAAATAAAATAAACTTTATGTTTCCTATGACTTCACTGTATGTGTGTTTTTTTGGGTTGAAGCAAGCAAACAAGCCCCTTGAATCCCTTTGTTCTTGCTCACTACCAACTGAAAATTCTTGAATATATTTTTTCCATGAATGGAGTTATGGCACTTCTGTCACCACAATGCATTAAAAGCACTGCTTCCTTTGTTTCAGTAGCTGGGCATCACCCTAAGGTCTCATTCATACTGGACCCTCACAGAGGTCACACAATCAACTTGGTGACAGATATTCTAGTAGACTGAAGTTGCAAAGTTGAGTTGGACGTCTCCCAAGGTTCAGTTCTTGGGCATTTACTTTTCTTCATTTACATTAAGGGACCCTGCAACACTTTTCTGAGTTATAATAGAATAGTCTCCTATAAGCGCATGACGCTTCACGAGTCGCATGCTGCAGAAATTTTTGGAATCTGTCAAGGGAGTTACAGGGATTGATTGCACGCTTGAAGCGTGCGATCAATCCTAGTAACAATGTTTGCTCAATGTTTCTTTTTGCTGATGATTGTGCCATCACAAAATAGACAGGGATTCTTACTCTTAATAATATTAATTGCAGGGGTTTTACGTCCCAAAACCACCATCTGATTATGAGGGATACCGTAGTGGAGGGCTCAGGGAATCTAAGTACACGAGCCTCCAGCATTTTGCTGCCATCGAAATACAGCCGCCCGTGCCGGGATTCGATCCCACAACCTTCGGGTCAGCAGCTGAGCACCATAACCACTAGACCACCACGGTGGGTGACTCTTACTTTACTGTTCTTCAATATGATATTAACCAAGTTTTGGAATGGTGCGACTAATGGAATGTGGAACTTAATGTTTAAATTAGAGGTGAGCGAATATTCGAAATTTCGAATATTTTTCTAATAGTGTTTGCTATTCGATTCGATTCCGACTGGAATTTTACTATTCGAACTTCCCAAAAACAAATAGAGTTAACGTCAGATTGAAAGTGACCCCTTCAGATTTTCAATATGCTTCACCTCACTACACTCTCGTATTGCGGCAAAGCTGCCTTTCAAGCTCCGTTACGGTCGAACTTTGCCAAGAGACAGTCAACGTCCGATTAAAAGTGGTCCCTAGATTTTTCAATATGCTTCACCTCATCACACCCCGGTATTGCGGCAAAGCTGCCTTTCAAGCTCCGCTACGGTCGCAAATGTGTTAGCTCAAGAAAACGCTGGTTCCAACATGGAGATGAAAGATGTGGCAGAGGTGGGGGCTCAATTAATGCTGTTTTGGACCTGAAATTTGGGCAGGAAGGCCGAAAAATCGGACGCCAAAGCTTTTTAGCATCCAAAATTTCAGATGTTATATATCGACTTCTACGAGGCAGATTTGGAACTTCGGACTTGAAGGGAGCACACCCTTGTCTGCCACATCTGTTGGGCTTCCACAGAAGTTGAAAGAGGAGGAGAGGCTGAGGAAATGGCATCTTTGGCTATCACGTGTAAAGTGTTGTCGGCAACACTTTGGTTGCACCAAATCATGTACATAAATAGAATTCGGCTTCTACATTGCCTCATTCTTGATAAGACAACTATGAAACACCACCCCACCAGTGCTTCATCAACCTAGCGAACACTTTCATGTTGCTATCTCATAAGAACATTTTTTTTTGCAATTTCGCTTCGATGTATTCGAAAGATATTCTAGAAATATTCGAGAAATATTCGAAAAATATTCGATTCGATTCACACTCACACATCAATATTCGAATTCGCTTCGCACCCAAAATTTTGCTATTCGCACAGCTCTAGTTTAAATGTAAACATATGCGTGTTTCCCGACGTAGAGTCACAACAGCCACGTATGAATTTAATGCTCTTCTTGAAACTGTGACTGCATACAAACACCTCGGTGTACATATAACTTCTAATCTTTCTAGGAAACTGCATGTTGAAACTAGTGCTAACAATGCTAACTGCATGCTAGGCTACCTGGGTCAAAGTTTCTACCTTTCTTCTAGTTCAGTAAAGAACTAGTTTATTCTAAATTATAATATGCAGTATCTTTCTGGAACACAGGCATTGATTCACTAGCATCTGAAATTAAATCTGTCCAAAAGGAGCTTTGCATTTTATACTTTCCAGCTATCACCATAGTGCCAGTGAGTCATTAAAAATGCCCTGTCAATGCCACTAATGTCACACCACAGATTAATCCCTTGTCTCAGTCTTTTCCATAAAATTTCAATCCACATTGATCTCTCACATAGTAGGCATTCCTTCTTGACAAACTAAACAGTGCTTTAATTCATTTTTTCCAAGCACATCTGAACATCGGAACCACCTTCCCGATGTGTATTTGATACTACTGACTTGATTCACTTAAAGCAGCCGCACGTAATTGAGTTTTTAAAATTTTTTTGGTTTTCTTTGCATTTGTTTTTTGAGTTGCATTTTCTGTCATTTATGTATCTATGCTGTGCCAGTTCTTGCTGTGTTTTTCTACTGTTTTGCTGCCGTAAAAATCTGTTAATATTTGTTCTGTTATTTCCTTCTGTAGAATGAATGTAATTCAACTCCCCTTTGTAATGCCTTTGGGCCCTAAGGGTAAATAAATAAATAAACAAATAAACAAATAAATAAATAAAAAGCGATTGGTTGCAATTACATTTGAACCTTGTCTAACAAAACAATGGTTAAAATGAAGTTCCCCTTGAAATTCCCATAATATTCTATGAATGAAGGAAGGGAATTTTTGAAGGCTCGTTTCTTTGTTTGACATAACCTTAATGAACACCAGCAGATAATGAAGCCAAGGAAAATATAGGGGACATTAATTGCACTGTTTCAAGGGTAAGGTAATAATTGTGATATAGATGTGAAGAACGTAAAGTGGATGAAAAGGCAACTTGCCAGTGACAGGGCCAGAACCTGTGACCTTTGGATAACGCGCCCGATGCTCTTACCAACTGAGCTACAGCGGCGGTCGTCCCCTCATCCACTTATCGGGCATTTATGTGCATGTAAACCTTGGAAGTGTTAGTCAGCACCACTCTTAGCCATGGCGGCGAGTGTGGAACACTCTTTGTTTGTGCCAGATGGAGCCACCTGGATGAGATGGCCTCAATAGTTTTACCGGTGAAACCTCAGAGGCCACACCTACTTGTGCAATGTGCCGTCACAGTGAGAATGAATAGCGCATCTACTTTTCTCATTGTGGCAGTCCATGAATGCGTGCAGCTAGATGAGGCCTCTAAGACTGCATAAACACCAGTGCAACCTCTAAAGACTCATTCACTGTTTCACTAAAATTTCATCGCATACATGGCTGTGTAGAGGTACAGTGAGCCACAACACTATTGTCTTTATTGCATGTTTATTAAAGCTGTGCACTTCAAAGGGCACATATAGCAGTAAAGGGCACTAATATGTATGACGAAGCAATGTTGGCTTCCCCTTCAACTTCATTATAACAAGGTTTGAGCGTAATTGGAAATATTTGCTTTTAGATAAAAAGCAACTTCTTTGGGTCAGTCGCTTGCTCTTCAACTTTCCAGTCGTGCAATTGGACAATTGAGCAGCAAGCCAATACAGTCGCTTTAGACCATAAGCAACGATTCACAAATGCTTACTTTGAAACTTCAACATTGGCGAACACCTAAGTAGCGCAACCTCTGCAAGTCGACACTGTGAATGAGCATTACATTACAAATGTGACGAATACTGTCAAGCAGAGATAACTGCAATAAGAGGTATACAAGCTTGATAGTTGTAGCCATAGTACAAAAGCACAATAATCATTAGAACCAAGTGTTAAAAAACCCTACCTAGCACTGAGAAAGAAATAAACTTTTGATGCACTTTTGTCCAAGTCAGGAACAATCTTTTGAACAACATAAGAAGTGCAAGTGTACTTTTCATGCCTTAGTCCTTTACAATCTTGGGTTAAACCTACCAGGCCTTCATTCAATGAAACCTCAAATTTGTGAAACCCCTGATCATTACGGCAATGGCGCGATGGCTCACACATAGGGAATCAGGGGTGGAATCCAAGTGAGCACATGATGATGACAAGAGTGGCAATGATACCTGCGACAGATGCCATAAGCTGGAGAAAGTAACCCTTAACATCTACGGCTGTTAAAAAACTGGTATACATTGCCTGTAGATTGTTTTTTCTCGGCAGGTGATTCACACCACCTAGTTTTCGAGAATGTGACAGTAGTGACCTTTTTTCCTTTTTAAAAGTGAACAAATGCACAACATGCAGATTGCTTCATAGATGAATAATGGCAATAAGACATGCGGCAACTAGAATAGCACTGCTTATTAATGCATACAATGCTCTGGCTGCAGCTATTCTCTGTAACTTTAACACATTATGCCCTGCCTATTAATATGATGACATGTACAGGGTCATCCACTCTTGGTATGAACACAGCAAAGTGCAGAAACGCTCTGCGGAGCGCCGGAGCACGCAATGCGGCCGTGCATAGAAGTAAAGCAGCCCAGGAGTGTACCATGCTCGCTTTTCTGTGAAGCACACCTAACTCACAGCATGTCCGTGGCATAACTCATGGCTTGTGTTATCGGAAGTCATGGTCATCCACATTAAACATGTAATTCCACATGGTGAAACTTGGCATAAAAGCAGAACTTGTGAACGTGCAGATGCTGGTCTTATAAACTAAATACAACAATGGTTTTGCTGCTTTAGCTCAACTGCATGTGTCCGTGCTATAACTGCCAACTTGAAAAAATTTCCGAGGAAGAAGCTTCCTGCTTGCAGAGTACTGATCTCCAGAAAATAGCACCAAGAATGTGACAGATAAATCCTGCTATTTATGCACAGTTTCTGCTCACAGAGGATGGTGGCATGCATACATGACATGAAAAGCCTTCATTAATGCAAGACAACTTCTAATAGTAAAAATACACGTCTTTTATGAGAGCAGAGTATTACGAAGTTGGGGAGCTGAGCTAGTGCACAGCTAAACAAGACAATGTGGCGCAATGGAAAATAACTAGCCGAAAAAACACATCAAGAGCATCAGACTTTCAGATAATTTTATTTGCAGCACCCCACCCAAAAATACGTATATATGTGCTCACCAAAAGTGCACAGACGAATGCGCTGCAAGTGAAGACACACTATCTTAAAGCAGCATCTCAATACAGTCAAGTCCGTTTGTGATGAACCTGAGGGTCACGTGGCATCCATACATTATGTCCCGAAGTTCGTAGTAAATGGACCACAGCTAAAAAAAAAAGTTGCCAGTAAAAATACAAAATTTATTTTTCCATAAAAAGAGTCTGTAATGGTTGTCAGTTTCTGCAGTGCAGATCCGATAAGGGTCTCCAGTTTAATTAAAGCAGCAGCATGCTCTTCGCCAAGGCCCTTGACATAGACAAGTTGCCCGAGTTTATATAACTTGCTACAGGCATACTTATAGGCACTGGCTCCGAAGTTTCCGAACTTTCGTCGTCATCTGATTCCTCCGCATCGCTCTTGCTTCATACTTGCCATTGTCCACTCACGGTTACACAGTGTCAACATCTTCATTGGCAGCAATAATCGTCCCAGCCAATGTAATGGCCTCCATGCTGGAGTCGACTACTATATGCTGCCACAAATCACCGCCGGACTGATCCTCTTCAGTAGCATCAGGGTCAGGTTCTACATCAACGAAGCTGGCCCTGAGAAAACGGTTCAACACGCAAGTGGCCATCACCACTGCTCAGGAAGCCTTTACCATCCTGATAGCTGAATACAGTGAGACTCGAAGCGGCAAGTTGGCGGCCAGGCGGTCAACAGCGATGAGCAAGCATTCCACAATGCGGCACTTATACGATGCCTTAAACGCACGTATGATGTTTAAGTTAAGCAGCTGCACTTTATGAAGTGGTGTTGGGTGGCAGAAAAAGCAGAGTCGCTGCCATCACAGGAGTTTGCATGTAGTGCACAGAGCAGTTGTTGATGATGAGCAGCACGCACCTGCCTTGCCTCTGCATGTCACAGTCAAACTCGCCCAGCCACTCTGCGAACCCATGTCTTAGCATTGTGCCTGTAGCACACGGGCACGTAAGCCTTTTTAAAAGCAATGCGGTTTCTTTGACCTGACGATTACAAGGGGCACGTGCTGGTCGCTGCCATCCATATAAGTGCACGGAAATGCTGTGACACGCACTTTACTGTGTTTCCTGCCAGTGCATGTCGCCTTTCAAGGTGTACGTTTTGTCTGGCAACTTATGATAAAATAACACAGTTATGTCTGCATTATACACATCCTGCTCAGCATAGTTTGAAATAATTGCTCGGTTTGTTTCAAGCCAAGTGGCAATGGCTTGATCATTTGCTGAAGCCGCCTCACTGGAAAAAAATTTAAAAACAATCCCACACTGAACCTTGAATGGATGTAGCCACCCATTGGCTGGGCAAAGGTCGGGAAAATCCAGCAAGAATGCGAAGTCTTTGCTGATGTCCAGCATCACTGATCCACTAATTGGAATGTTGTTTGCCTGTGTGTCGACGAACCATTTGAGCAGCACGTCCTTTTTGCCCAAATAGGTGACCTTCCGATGTAGCGCCCGTGTCAGATGTTACATATCAGATGTAACGCCCGTGATGCAAAGCATAGCTGGTCTGCCGTAATTCTTTTCATGTCAAAGCTTAGCCCTTTCAGATGCAATGTAGGCACAAAGCTTGGAAAACTTATCCAGTGCAGAAAAATACACTGCAACACATCATGCTGGTTCACAACTTCTTTGAAGTTGTGGGCAATCCAGTGCTCGTACATGAATAACAGGTATGTGGCCTTTCCTTTCGCATGACTTTAGGCTTTCTTCTGCATCCTTTTAGTTTCCGGAGCAACAACTGTGGCGCACTGATTAGAACCACAGAAGGGAACCAGGTAGCAACCAGCCACTAATACATATTTTTAACTGGAAACTGTTATTCACAGTGTTCTCGCATGACTTCTGTAGAGCAGAGTGGAGGCAAAGTGTTGCAACAGCTCTTTTCAGTTTTAGAGTCAACAGAACCGTAAGGAAAAAGATTCTTATAGGCATGGGGACTGCCTATACAGCATGAATGCAGAATGGTCACACATGAAACCTGGTCAACACATGAAAGAATAAATGTTACACAATCGAGCTATGCATGGCGCAACACAGATGCCCATAGATGGACGTTTAGGTTGTCATTAAAAGAAACAAAGGCGCTCTTTAGGTAAAATTCAAGCAGTCTGATCAAATTTTGAATGGACAGACCACAAGAATATTAAAAATATGATACAGTAGAACCTCGTTGATACGTTTCCGAAAAAACGCGGAAAATAAACGTATGATCCGGGAAAACGTACGATCCGAATCCAGTAAAAATTGAGGCTGACAAGCCCATATTGAGGTGCAAGGGCAAAAAACATTTATTTCTCAAAAAACATGGAGGGACTCTTCGATTTTCGAACTCCTGGCATCTCGCTGGCCACCAGAGGTCAGCCAGCTAGTTCCGATCCTGACCGAAAATAATGTCGTGGTCACGTGTATTGAAATACCGAGACAACCCGAATATTGCAAATTTGAACTCTGAGACAACCAGCGTAAACGTAAAGAAACGCTACCGCCATGTCAGCAGACGAAACTTTGCGCCGCATGAGCGTCGGTTCTTTCTGCATTGCCGCTTGGAAATATGGGGCTAGGTTTGCCGAAGAGCAGAAGTGATATTCTCGAACATACGCATTTGGGATACGATCACGTACGTTCAAAAGATCACGCGTGACTCGCCCCGTCCGTGAAGAAAACTGCCGCCCCTCTAAAGGCTTAACATGCTCAACTCTTCTCTTCGCAGTGCACGTAACAATCGCGGTACAACACGATATGCGATATCTCGCGAGAGTGATATGCGTCCCCGAAAGCGACAGCTGTTCGCGGCTATCGCATACTACGTCGCACACTCGCGCTGATCAGTTTGCGTTCTGTCTTAACTTGAGACATGCGCTGGTATGTTCGCCGACACTCGTAATCGCACCATCTCGCACGGCGAAACGGGCTTTAAAAGATAACGCCCGGCGTAATGGCAACCGAAGGTGAAGTCCCCAAGCGCCCGCACTGCGATCTGTCGAGTCCTCACAAAGATGGCGGCGAGCGCACATCGTCTCGGTTTTGGCGTCTGATAACTAGAAACCTCCTGATATCTTCCAGAACAAATCTTTTCTGGCAGCTTCTGACGACCCGCTGGTAGGCAGAACTGCCCAGCCAGAGAAATACGAACGCCAACTGGAATTGCGCCGGGCGGAGCAACCCAAAAACGATTGCGCTCCGGGAGAAAAGTGTGCGGGAAATTATCGGCCATATTGACTAGGAACAATGGCGGCGTTGCTATAGTTACGGGTCGCGGCGTGTTGTGCAGCGGTGGCGATGCGGCAGCGCATGTGCGTTTCCGCGGCAAGCCGTTAGAAGATTGTGACGGCCCGCGTCGCGCGTGGTTGACAGAGAGCGGCGATCGAGCAATTCGGAAGAGACGCGGAGGAGACAATTGAGCAAATCAGAGAAAGCACGGAGGGGGGAAAGGCACTGCAGAGAAGCTGCCGTCGCCGTGAAGGCCTTTTTTTGCACACCTGAATGAGAGTTTCTGAGTAGAAAACGTATCATACGACCCCAGTTTTCCGCGGTGCTGAACGTTGCTGCCGAATAATCGTATTTTCCGGGAACGTATTAACCGGAACATATTACACACAGCTGTATTGGGTTATTTTTAATTTTCGCGATTTCAAGCGTAGGAGCCGGGAAATCGTATCAAGCGGGAACGTATCAACGAGGTTCTACTGTATATGAGTGGAGTGCTGGAAATAAAATCAGTTGAAAGTCTGGTGCTCTGCCTTCTTTTCTCCTAACATCTATTTTAGACTGCCCTACATTACCTTGTTTAGCTTGCATCGGAGCATTATAGGGCACTTACGATACATATTACAGACTTCACTACACTGAGATCACATTACAATTGTTTAAGTTATTTCACTACAGAACGCACAACAAGCTATTTAATGTATACAGTAAAAGCTCGTTAATTCGACTCTCGTTAATTCGGAAAATCGGTTAATTCGGACACGTCATCTGGTCCCTGTAAATATACGCATCACTGTATGAGACTGGGCGCTCGTTATTTCGGACAGATTTGACCGCAAATCGGATAATTCGGCGACTTTCGGGCCGCTGGCGAGGCTCGAAAACGAAAAAAGAACAATTCGGAACAAAAGTGAAGCTCAAACGCAGCATCGCCATGGACATCAATTATCGACTTGGCTTGGATTGAGACTGGTTAAACGCCTTTTTTTTTCGCGTGTGGGTTTTGTTGCTTTGTTCCCGTTGGTGTGTTGCATCGTTGATCGCCGATTTATCGATGAACGTTTCAGTACGGCTCCTTTAGCTTGATCGTTGCTGGTGCTTTTGTGCTGACTTCTCGTGCGACCGCACTCTCCGCCGATGGCAACGCCGGCGAAGCGGCGCAAGTACGAGGCCAAGGACTTCACCACCAAAGTAGAAATTTTGCGTGCTCTGAATAACGGGCTCTCTCGACAAGAAGTGATGAAGAGTGATGAAAGGGGATCCTTCAATCGGCGGCAAGAAGCAAGGAACGAGTAACCGTATTTTTAATCCCCCAACGTGACGGGAACAGAGCGCTTGCCGCTTCTCGTTATCGGAAAGGTTCAAAAGCCACGCTGCTTTAAGAACATCAACAATCTTCCCGTGGATTACCGTGCCAACCGAAAAGCGTGGATGACGGGTGAAACTTTTGCGGTACTGCAGACATCATCCGAGCTGCTGAGCACCTTGAAGGGCTCAGAAAAATTGTGTCCGCGCGAATTTCTGCTCGAAAACAGACAAGCATCCGCGATTACTTTGTTAAGTAAAGGTATGTTGAAAAAACTCGTGCATTTATTGTGTTTATTTCGGCCATTCGATAATTCGGACATTCGGTTATTTCGGACATTTTTTCCGGTCCCTAGAAATCCGAATTAACGAGCTTTTACTGTACTCCATTATATCAGCCCTATTCTCCCATTTCTTGTTCCATAAACAAGTTACTGCCACTATTTGACTCTCTGCAAACTGCCATGGACAAAAAAATGCAGCTGCTTGAGAGGTACAAAAATTCATGAAGTGTGAATTAATTGGCTTGTTTTACGGAAAATAAAAGTACCACAAAGTGTAAGCAGTGGGTTTACAGGTCTGCTTACCAAATGGTCATCATAAGTGGCATTCAATGTTTTTCGCAACCAGTGAAATGCATCTTCAACATTCCATTTCACAATCTTGCGACTTTCTGGACTTGCATTGCTGGCAAAAAAAAAAGAGAGAGAGAGAGATCAAATGAAGCTTGACAGGACAAACAGGGATTGTGCAGCCACATGACGCAGCTGGTTGTATTGCAACGTAATGACTACAGTTGACTGGCATCGTGTGGCCAGCTGCTTTGCTGTCTCTGTCGCCAAAGTGGTCACAAGCTTCAAGTTTGTAACAGTGGATGCTTTGTGCTGCACTGTATGCAATGTACAGTAGACTCCTGTTAAACGAAAGCTGAAGGGACCAGGAAAATATGTTTCATTTAACAGGAGTTTCGTTTACTGAGAGATGAAAAGGGGTGCAGATTTCAAGCACAAAACCAATCATGCTAGAGGCAGTTGTTCCATTTAAGCAGCAATTTCATTTAAGAGAGTTTCGTTTATTGAGAGTCTACTGTATGTCAGTTGGGAAATAGTTTTGCTAATTCTTCTCACACCAAAATTCATACCAAACATGATCGTATCATCGTGATTTTAGTCTATCAGGGCAAGTGGCAGGGGTGAGACAATGTCCGAAAAACAGTTCAGTGACCAATTGACTTGAAAGGTCTTGTTACTCCTAAGCCAACATAGGAAAAATACTTCATCTAATAAACACATTAAAGTAAATACCACTTTTTGGCTTGTTCCACAACTGCTCTCAGCCAGCTGTTGAGGCTTGAGGCAACACTTTCTTCCCTCAATGAATCGCTGATATCAACAACAGGATTTGCTTTGCACTCATGTGATGGCAAAACCTGCCTTGCCAGATAATGTTCCCTAGGCGCTGCAATTTGCACTTCCAATTAAAACCTGGATTGTGGGAAATGTGCTGCCACCATTATTTTGAAACAGTACTAAACCTATTGGCCTCACATACAAGGCTGGGGTGACACTGAGGCTAACGACTGTGTGTAGAAACCTTGCCTTATATTCAAATAAATAGAACACGTGCAGGGGGTGCTGAATCTGTATGGAGCCCATGGAGTAAGAATATACAGGAGGCAAAACTCAGGACCAGTGCCAGTGCTAGCCATGCAGGTTCAGACTCGCTATCATGGGATAGCAAACAGAGGTGTGGCCCCCTTGCAGTGCCACAGGTGCTCCTTTTTCTCCCCCTCGCAGCCAGAGCAGAGTGTGTGGCCACAGTGTCCAACAGTGGACAGCATCAGCTGCTAATGGCTGTGTTCATTAGCTGATCAGATGCCACCACAAAAGGTTTCCACCACCAAAATAGAAGACCTGTAGGCCACTTTAGTAGGAAAAGTTTTTTTTTTAATACTATTTACAGTTTGGATCAGATGCTTTTTATGCGACAATGAGAGTAAGAAACTAGCACACTTTAAAGAGCAGGTAGTTTGCAACCATAGCACATTTGGCCAGACAACAGCCGAGCAGAGTTTGCCACTCACTACGAGCAGTCCGAAAAAACACCCCTTTGCAAGTTGTGCGGTTTATGATATGCCCAATAGTGACGAGGGCTTGACCTTTCGTTTAATCCCTTGAAGTCTCGAAGTATTAGTGCTTACGTTGCTGCAAACGTTTCCTTTATGACTGTGTGCCATGGTGTGCACTGTGCCTGTGACTGGCAGCCAACTGCATGGCCCCCACTTTCTCTATAAAAAATGTAAGTGTCCACTAATACAGTCACACTCTGATATAGCGAAGTCATACTTGGAACAGAAAACTTCCATTATATTGAAAATTTTGTTAAGTTGAGTTTCCTTTTTCAAAAGCAAAAAGCCTCACAGGTTTCTGAATAGTCCTGCACCTTATCTATAGACATACTAATAAGGCATACTAAGAGCAGAGTAGCTGCATGTGACGAGAGTTGAGACAAAACTCAAAGATTGGAAAAAATTCCAGCTCTCTCGCGCTAATGTGAAAAAGCACATGGTGGCAATTCTGAGAATTATTTAGAAGCCATAACAAGGGACATGGTGGCAGAGCAAACGACGCTTGTCTAATGCTTATCCATACTGACATCGCCTCAAAGTCATAACTTATTTTCATTGGCCAAAAGGCCTCTGGAATCGAAAATGCACCAGAGCTTACGTAGCACAATATAAGTGGTATGTGTACATGTGGAGCTCTATGGGAGGGTGCTTTATACACATACAACTTTACTGCTTTACTGCATACTGCTTTATACACATACAAGAAAAAAGAAGCAACATAAGAGAACAAAAAGTAGATGTACATGACGCTAAGTAGGTGTACAGTCAGTGCCGAAAGCTTAAGAGACCGTGAGACACAAGGAAAAAGCTGATTATTCCCGCTACTTAGGATGGAAGCCTTGAATTTAGATTTCCGGCCTGTTCTAAAATGTGCTAGCAACATGTACTGTGCAGTCAGACTGAATACAGTCACTAATTGCTGGGATATCCAAAATTTTCTCAGACCAGTGGTCTCGACGTCGACTGTACATTGCACCATGCATGTCTACCTCTTGTTCTCTTACATTCGTTTTTTTTTTTCATTGTTCCTTCAGTGAAATACTTAGCACAATGCAGTCATGCACGTCTACCAACAAAAACCCTGTTCATTACTATACTAAGTGAAGAAAGTATAACTGGCATACCGTGACTCAATCATCTTCTTGGCTGCTTCTGCATACTTGGAGAGCTGTTTGCGAGCGTCCCCAGCAAACTTCGGTCGCACAAGCTTGATGGGGATGTCGTTCATAATCTCCCGGTACATGCACTGAGAGACCTCTGGATGGCATGCACTTGGCAGCAATGGGTCATGACCCTTGTCCACGACTTTGCGCTCCATCAACCACCGTATGAAAGATTCTTTTGGGCACTCAATTCCTAAGGAAGGAAATAGAAGAATGCTCATTCAGCATCTACAAATACCTTCACAATAAATGGGATGATATACGATGATGTATTGCATTTAATATGAAAACAAAAGCTTTACTAAGAAATGTCACGATGTGAGGCTTTAGTTTACGTCATCAAACCGGACTCTCCACAATTTAAATAAGGGCTTCTTAAACTTTCTGGCTTTGTGTCTGTAGTGCCAAAAAACTGCTCCCCTCCCCCGCATTTTAACAATGTGCTTTCATGTAGACTAACTATAAACGATCATTAAAGCATGCAGAAAAAAAAAAGTGTGGGGGAGCACCTCCAGATTAGCCCAACCACATAGCACTGCCGCTGCAGCTGCATGTGGCCTGTTACTTGCAGTTCAACATACAGATTTATTATAAAGGCTCTCGATGAGGAAGTCGTGATAGTACATAGACAAGGAATTTTCTTTCATTTGTACCACTCCCCATGCTGCACACATAAACCATACAGGTACTACATTAGGCGCCATGTACCAGAAACAATGCATACTTCAGTAAATGAAGAGTTGTGCATACAAAAAGTTAATTTTTTATCCTCTAAAAAAGTCATTTGCGCTGCACTATGATCTTTCATGTACAGATTGTAACACTAAGCCTAAATGCCTGTAGAGATTACAGCCAGCATGAAGCAGTGCCTCGCACAAGCCTTAACACATGGGAATGTGCATTTTTATTACGAAAATTTAATGTACAGCAGACTCTCGATAATTCAAACTTTCAGTCAATTCAAACAAAATTCCAAACTTTTGGTTGGCCCGCTATGTTTTCAATGTATTTTAAAGCCACTTAATTCAAACTGCTTTACTGCCTAAATTTGGTTAGTAATCGAACTTTTTGCTTGTCCGTGCCAGAAAATGTCTGCTGGCTGCCTTTTTGTTACTTCTAGCTGAACATTCGCGTTCTTATATCATTAACCATCACAAATAAAGCTGATTGCATGCCAGCGAAGCAGCCAAACTGCGCACACCAACAGTGGTGTGTTGATTGAGGAAGAAAGACAAAAAAATTCCGGAGCCCTTACCCGATCCAGTCTTGGGCAGTAACTAGTTACTAGTAACGCGTTACCGGTAACTAGTTACTTTTTTCAGTAACTTGTAACTGTAACTAGTTACTTTTAAGTTAGAGGAACTTGTAACTGTAACACTGTTACTTTTTTCGCAGTAACTGTAACGGAAAATACCGTTACAGTTACTTCTGTCTTTATGAAAAATTATCCAACAGCAACACTTTTTCGAACTTTCTTCTTTACCATATATCCTCTCCACCCCTCAACTTTCCAGAATAGGGCTCCCCTCGCAGTTTAGGAGAGGAGGTGACTAAGCGCATTATCTTCCCTGCAGAAGACCGAGGTTGGAGGTCTGTCATCAACGCAACATGTAAATCAATCGTGGTTCAACTGAACAGCCTGCTAAGTTCGCGTCCGTTTTTTTTTTTTTTTTTCAGCATATATATCCTTTTCGTCACTTGAGCATCTAGATATGTTCTTGGTGTACAGGTGGAGGAGCATTTGGATGCCATGTTTATAGTCATAGGCTCCGAGCTAATCGTGTTTGACAGGTGGCTAGAAATAGAAAACAGCAGAACTCGAAACGGCTAAGGCCAGAAATTCCGTGAACTAGCGAAGCGATATTTTAAAACTTCTTTGTAAATGGTTGTAAAATGTTTACTCCGACTTAATGCAATAATTATTAACAAAATGACAGACGTTTCACCCCCAATGCAGGTGGCATCCTAAAAAAGAAAAAAAAAATGAGCCGAGGTCAACCAGTCCACTAGTCACACATGTCCTTGTAAATGTCCAGTGGGGGGCCGCGGCTGTTTTGGAAGCCGCGGCGAATGAACCAGGATTCCAGGAGTTGCTTTTCCCCCACCTTCGTTCACAAACCGGCGTCGTCGCATTGTTTAGGTCAAAGCTATGACCTGTCATCCAGCAGTGCTCAACAAGCTCGGTCTTAGAACACGTTGCATGGGTTGCTTTAGCGACATTTTGCTTGAGTTCTTTAGGCCTCGTTGATCATTTCCTGCCCGTTTCGCCGATCCGCGCATCGCACTTTTAGATACCGCCATGATCATCCGCAGGTGTACAGTCTTAGGATTTCGTGAACACACGTTGTCATGTTCCAAGGTATAATAACGGGACTTAAAAACGGTTTGTATGCCCAGCGGACCGGAAGCTCTCCGAACAGAGTCTGACACACCTCAAACATATGGAACAGACACAATGGACGTCGTAACCACTCGTGATGCACTCCCCGCTGCTCTTCGCATGCACTTCTGGGTAGAGTTAATAAACGTCTTAGGATATACTGCCGTCGTTCCAGTACATCAACCACGTTTTCCACTTCAAGTAAGAGGCGTTCAAAGTGATTGCTGGTGTTGGGCCCCCTTTTATGTTTCCTTCGTCTAGGGTTTTAGGACGTGCAACCCTTATTAAATAAATTCTATAATTTGAATTGTGATCTATTATTTTATACAGTAACGGAAAAGTAACGACGTTACTTTTTCACAGTAACTGTAACTGTAACAAGTTACTTTCGGAAACTCTGTAACTGTAACTGTAACAGAGTTACTTTTTTGGCTTAGGTAACTGTAACTGTAACACTGTTACTTTTTAATGGTAACGTGCACCCGATCCCATTTCGTGCCTAATGTACTGCTTTTCCTTGTAGAATAATAGACAGGTGGGCAAGTTGGTTTGGGTTCATAATAATATATAGTGATTCATGAGAAACAACAAAAAGGCACTAATTTCTGTCTCCCATGAGGGGACACGGCTAAGCGCCTGATAATGATGTAAAGGCAGTGCTAAGACGAATACAGAAGGCACCAGAAGAAGACGGGACATGGGCTTTTCTTTCTTTCTTGCTTCAAAGACTATGTTCTTAAAAGATGCAGGGGGTGAGAGCACTGTTCAAGTCTCTTGTTTGTGAGACCGCTCTCTATCCTCATACCAGTGCATACACCCCCCCCCCCACCTGTCCCATTCAGCCAAACCCCTGTGCGGCTGTAAGTGGGGATGGTGGTAAAGGAAAGGGGTGCCACAATGGCATCAGTTACGCTTCATTGGGCAAATGACACTTTTTTTAAATCTTGCTGTACTATCTCCGTGCCTTCTCATAACACTCGAATGAGCTTTCTTTGGTGCTCGCAAGCTGCGAGTGAGGAGGGTTTTAGCGAACCTTGCCAGCTTCACAAGTCAGTTACTGCAAGCTTCGCTTGAATGAAACGCGATGGTTTGGCCTTTGTCGACCATGTGCGGAATGCTCAAGTCACTTTCGCCGCAGTACACAAGTGTCATGCGGAAAACCGTACTAAGATTTAGAAGGGGCTACCATTTGTCATGGGACATGGCACATATTGTCCCTTAATTATACACGCGTGAACATGCCGTATAATAACAATTGCCAGTAAAATAGCTCACGTCTAAAAACTTTACTGGCAAGCATACAGAGCTGTTTATGACATTGCTGTGGCACTAGTGGTTAATTGACGAAGGAAGTGGCACTATATTCTGCAACCCTTCCAGGAGCATGGCTCAGAGCCCTGAGAAACAATAAGTAAAAACACATGCCAGTTTCCTTTTGTCACAGCCAAGTATTTAAATGGAGGAGGTTTGACTGTACCTTTATTCTCACCTTAAAAAAAAAATCTAACGGGCATCTTCTTTCCGATAAAATGAGTCTGAAAATTGTCTGCGGGAAAGAATCAAGTACGAATACAAAATCGAAACCGAACGTTGGAAACAGCGTTCTATCAGAGGGGATAGGTACAGTGTCACTGACGTCATAAAATGGTGACGAAACGCATTTTTGAGAAGGAGAGTAGATTCATATTGTGTGCGACTAAAACTTGTGTGCATATCTGTTCCCACTGAAGTGCAATTGGTCATGTGCTGCTTTCATTACGAAAGTTCACGAAAGGAAAGCTATTTTGCACACTAAAGATACAGTCGACGACCGATAATTCGGATTCCACGGGGAACGTAAATAAGTCCGAATTATTGAATGTCCGAAAAAACGAATGCATCAGAAAAAAAAAAAAAACTTTTATTGACACTTCAGGGTCCCGGTGGTCGAAAAAAGTTGTCAATGCGTTGCTGCCCGCACTTCCGCTTACGTGCAACCAAGTCCCCCTGTATCTCCGCCAGTGTGATGTGATCGCTGTACGACGACGAGCTGGTTTCGCTCGTGAAGGCAACGCGTCTGTGCGACGCACTTTGCGGTCGCACAAAGAGTCGCAGCACGGCGCGTTTGGGTTCTCGCTGCGTGCACTGCGCATGCAGCTGCACCAGGCCACATGCACTATCAAGCAGTTGACTGAAGATGCTTATTGTAAGGCTTGTCAGCAACTGAGCTGTACTGGCGCATTGGCCACCTGCTGCCATCACGCCTCCATGCATTTCCACTGCTTATCCGTAAGGACATCGCCGCACGGCGCCGTGATAGCGGCTTCTTTGACTTTCCGGTCCGCTTCACCCCATAACACTTCGGCATCGCGACAAAGCTGACTTTGGACTCTGCTACTGTCGCAAACAGGTCGACTCGCGAAAGCGCTGGTTCAAACCTGCTAGATGATAGACGGGGCAAAGGTGGGGGCATCCAATTATTGCCATTCGGACCTGCAATTTGGGCAGAAAGTCCAAAAAATCGGACGCTGAAGAGTTCTAGCGTCCAAAATTTCCGGCGTTCTTGACCATTGACGTCTATGGGGCTGGTGGCGGTGCCGCGAAAGCGTCCGAATTTTCGAGCATGTCCGGAAAATCGGGCGTCCGAAAAATCGGCAGTTGACTTCCGATTTTTGCCGCATTTGGTTGTCATTGGCTCGGCCTTCAGCGCTGGCTGTGAGGGCACCGTTCATGCCATTTAACTCAGATCTTTTGAGAGAGCAGAGCGTAAAATAAAGCAAGTCTCAAGCTAAAAATGAACGCGCGCAAAACGCTTTACCGCAGACGCATTCGACAGAATGGCGGTGATAGCAGCGCAGCACGGGGATTAGCGGGGACACAGGAACCGGAATGTAAGATGTTCGCGATGTCGATACGATTTCCCACAGTTGACCAGTGCCTCCAAGATCGGCATTTTCAATCACAAATCTCTGAGGCATAACGTAGTGATTGAAATAAAGCCTCATAGATCACCAATTAGCTTTCGTTTTGATCTCTGAGGCCATACTTTGTATGGTACGGGTGCCGGAGGAGATAATGGCTGGCGATTCGGCGTGCGCGACAGTCTCCGGACAGGGTCCGGATTATCGAATGTAGATCTCGCAGCTGTCCGAAATATCGGTCGTCTTTACACATTACTTCTATGGGATCATCGGCGGTGCCGCGCGACTGTCCGAATTACCGAGCATGTCCGAATTATCGGTGTCCGATTTATCGGTCGGCGACTGTAGCTGCGTCGTGTCGTTTTTGCGTGCTCGAGGCCTGTGACCATGAATAGCGCAAACAAACGGAGATCTTCAGCTGCACATTGAGCAGGAAAAGCTTTTACGGGCCAAAAACAGAAAAATATCCAAACTTCAAAGACGAATTCGCTGTCTCGAGCAACTCCGTGTAGCTTGAGCTTGTCCACTACAGCCCTTGAAAATGCAAGCAATCGAGGGGTATCCAGAAGCAATCTCAAAGCAACGAAATCTGGATCACTACAAGAGAGGTTGCCAGGAAGATGGATGCTTGAAGTGATTAAGAGTGGTAGAAAAAGCAACGCTGTTGAAGCAAACATTTCGACAAGGGGACTTGTTTTTAGGGGTGTGCGAATATACGAAGTTTCGAATATTTTTCGAATAGTGTTTGCTATTCGATTCGATTCGCACTGAAATTTTACTATTCGAACTATTCGAACTTCCCAAAAACAAATGCAGTCAACGTCCGGTTGAAAGTGACCCCTACAGATTTTCAATATGCTTCACCTCATTACACTCTCGTATTGCGGCAAAGCTGCCTTTCAAGCTCCGTTACGGTCGAACTTGGCCAAGAGACAGGCAACGTTCGTTTGGAAGTGGTCCCTAAATTTTCGATATGCTTCACCTCATCACACCCCCGTATTGCGGCAAAGCTGCCTTTCAAGCTCTGCTGTGGTCGCAAATGTATTAACACTAGAAAACGCTGGTTCCAATATGGAGATGAAAGATGTGGCAGAGTTGGGGGCTCATTTAATGCTGTTTTGGACCTGAAATTTGGGCAGGAAGTCCGAAAAATCGGACGCCGAAGCTTTTTAGCATCCAAAATTTCAGATGTTCTTATATATCGATGTCTACGAGGCAGATTTGGAACTCCGGACTTGAAGGGAGCACAGCCTTGTCCGCCACATCAGTTGGCTTTCCACAGCAGTTGAAAGAGGAGGAGAGGCTGAGGAAATGGCATCTCTGCCTATCACGTGTAAAGTGTTGTCGGCAGCACTTTGGTTGCACCAAATCATGTACATAAATACAATTCGGCCTCTACATTGCCTCACTCTTGATAAGAAAGACAACTATGCAATATGACCCCACCAGCGCTTCATCAACCCAGCGAAAAGAAACACTTTCATGTTGCTATCTCACAAGAACATACTTAGGGATTCTCTGCAACTTTTTCTGTAATTTCACTTCGAATTATTCGAAAATTTTTTGAGAAATATTCAAAAATTATTCGAAATTATTCGATTCGATTCGCACTCGATGTTTATTATTCGAATTCGCTTCGCACCCAAAATTTTGCTATTCGCACAGCTCTACTTGTTTTTGCTGCTGCCCTGATGAAGGCAAGTCTTTGTTGGAACAATGGCTTCAGTGACATTCTTTGTTCTACTACTGTTTATCACTCCAGGCCATAAAATAGCATTACGGAGCACACTGAACTAAAATGACACTTCAGATTACAGAAATAAGCATGTTGCATATAAATGTTCATTCGTATCGCAAGGATAATTTATCTACCTATATAAATGTATATTTTTAACTTGCCTTCTCTTGAGTGACACATTTCATGATAGTTGTTTCGCAAGCGGGTGGTGAGCGTAGACCGCAAGTTTTCCACATCGGGATGTGGTGGAGGCATTAGTGTCGGAGACCGTTCCCAGATGACAACATTGGTCGGCACTTCCAGGTCGAATGGCCCGCTGCAGAAATAAAAACAATGTGAGATCTCAGACTTCTCATGATACTGAAGAGTAATAAACAATTGCAAGCTGCTTACCTTCATATTAGATGACATAATTGAAGCACACCATGCAACCTTGATGGATCAACACTTACTCAACAACTCCAGGGGCAGTACGTCAAGGGCCCATCACCTTCCAAGATAAAGTGGAACTCGGACTATGTGCCCCAGATTTTGCGACATCCCACATTTTACAATGAATTAGTGCAGTCCCAGACCACTTCCCATATAGGCAATGAATTAAGAACTTCTCCTATATGACACAATGTTATGGACCTCCCATTTATATGATGACCTGCAAAACAGTGCAAACACAACAGTGGGCGCACAAGATGTGCCACCAGCTTTCAGCAGCTCCCTCACGCTTGCAGTCTCCATTGTTTTCTTTGGTTTTCCTTTTGCATGGCTTCCCTTTCATCATTTCCCTTGTAATGCCAGCGACAACTGCAGCGACAACTGCAGCACACAGACAACTAGTCTTCTTTCCTAGTGTGATCGCATCGATGTCGCTGGCGCTACACCCTTCCCCTCCTCATAAAGAAAACTGCCACCAGCTTTAGTTCACGCTGTCTCCATTCCTCTCTCACAAAGTTTACTGCATTGACTGTTTGCCCATGGAGCGCCATGTTGGATCAGTTGAGATCAAAATGAAAAACACCCAGAATGGCAAGGAAGTGAATAGTCTTCGTGTACTACATCCTTGATGTGTTGGGCAACTGTGATGCACAGTGTCGCTGATTTGAACAGCGCCGATGCTCTGGGACAAGCTGGCGATTAACAAAGTGGTGAAACGGCATGTAGCCACAAAGGCAAACATTACCTGCTGATTCCCAAATTTTAGATGCGAAGTATCTCTTGCTCGGGGGTATGTCACGCGGTGTGGTAATCCGCACGCGGCGTAGTAGTCCGTACTCACACTACGCATGCGCAACTCTCCTCCTTCCCTCTCTCCAACAGCTGCGCGTTACTCTCTTCACTTCTCTACCAAAACCTGCTTGCGCTTCTCCTGCGTGCTCGCTTCTGCTCTCATGACGCATACGCTACTCTCCTCCTCTAGTCTCCTCTCCTTCAAGTGGTAGAGCACTGCGCGCGTTCAGTCCAGCGCTTGCCTCAGTTGGCTCCTCTGAAATACGGGCTTGACATGCCGAAATTCTCTCCTGCGCAGTGCCGTGATGAGGGCCAGCGCATGTGTGTCCCCTCCCCCTCTCTCTCCTTACCTACGCTGCCTCTCTCTCGTGCGCCTGTCAACCGCGTTCCCCGCACGCCTTGTGAGAATTAACGGCCAGGCTAGAGGAAAGACACGAGGCACGTAGTGCTCCTCTTCGCGTTCCATGACGCGAGGTCGGTAGCATGCCCAGCAAACGCCAACGAAACGCGATCGTGCAAGCACTCCGGCTCTGCATCGCCTCATGGTCCCCTTTAGCGGGACATGGTGTAATTTTTTTTGTTTAGACTACTAGTGAAAGATAACATGGTGACCAAGGGAGAAAATTACCATATGTAACATAGGCAGAGGGAAGGCGACAAAAGCAGGGGCTGAGGGCAGCATTTCTGGGCCATCACTTTCGGACATAGTTTCACTTTCCTGAAATTTTGCGTGGCATGTCGGCCAACAGCAAGCTAGCTATATCCACACAATGCCAAGAGCACTGTTGGCAGGACACTTCCATGTTTCTTGTGCCGATCCTAGTGAAACTACCTCAATGCATACAAAAAGAATGAAAGCATCTGCAAAGCTCGAACAAAATGGCTACTGAAAGGCATGCAGATTAGACCAGATATGCGTGTTCACATACTCAGTGTAGAGGAATGTGCATGCAGTTTAGAGCTTTCTGTCCACGCCTGAGCACGTATGAATTCTCACGCATCCACCATTAGGTTCCCAGTTATGTGTGGGTCATTGTACAAGGTGAGACTGCAGGCTGGTACCTCGAATGAGGATGGCGTCAAAGATACTGGCTTGCCCATATTCAGGAATGTGCTACACAGCATTGACAGCATTCAGAGACTCATCGAAGGTGACACCACAGGCAGGCCTGTAGCCAGGAATTTTTTTCAGGGGGGGGGGGGGGGAGGGGCGGCACTTGCTGAAAGCCTTGACTATTTGAGAAAAACGCCTATTTTAATTATTTATTAAATTTTTGGCAAAACACCATGCATCATAAAAATTTGGGGGTGCCCGGGCCCTCCGGGCACCCTCCCTGGCTATGGGCCTGACCACAGGTGACCTCCTAGTGATTGTTGCTGCACTTGAAAACAAAGATAGCTGCTAGCGGCTAGGCTTTTAAAAATTTGTAGGAGAGAAAAGAATGTTTTAGCATGCAGGTGGCCACAGATCGGGGTACAAGATATGCTAAATCCCTCCAATAAAATGCAATTAGCATCTTCCTGCAATATTCTTTTTGCATTGCTTTTTGGCTGTTTTCATTTCAGAATCCTCAAGAGTATTGGCTTGTAATTTAAATTCAAGCTCCTCACAATTTTGTAGAGTAAAACCGTGTGTTAGACATAATTTTTGGTGGCCAGATTAAACAACCTTTCCACGCAGTCCAGTGAAAGATGTATAATCGGGGTTTCACTATTATTTGCACAGCATTTTGAATGAATTGGCACTGGATAAATCAGCCACTATTCCTGGCACTGTGCCAAGCTTGTTATCTTCCACAGTGCAAGAGGCTATATACTGCCAACGTGTCCAGTACACACCCACATGAAATCTCATGAAAATGATCACTCCTGAATACCACCCCTGCAGAAATCCATTTCGCGAAAACTTTTTGCAAGAAGCAATGTGCCATCCACTTAATTGTGGCAGAATGCTACTAAGAGACTTACAGTAGACTCTCGATAATTCAAACTCAAGGGGACCTCAGGATATTGTTTCAACTCTTAAAAGTTCTCAAAAATATGACTCAGGGCAACATAGCAACTAGCATTGTGATGTTTATTGCTTCTCGGTGCCACAGCAACATCATAGACAGTTCTGCATGAAGTTCTTAGATGTCAGCAATCATATTGGAGCATATTAATATACAAGGTGCGCACACGTGTAATTGAGGGATGAAATGTGGTGTGTCCCATGACAGCTGGCAGCCCCTTTCTATTCTTAAGGCGCTTTCCCGCATGACAGCAATGTACTGCGGCGAAAGTGACTTTAAGAAGGGTTTGGCAAGCAATAGACCAAGGCTGAACCGCCTCGTTTTTTTTTGTTTTTTTTTTATCAGTCAGCATGCAATTGTGGGTGCTTGTGGTTTGGCTAGTTGGGCCGCTTTTTGGCCAGGTAACTGGCTTTATTTGCGACATAAAAACGCGAATGTTCAGTTAGAAGCAGCAAAAGCAGCAGATACTTCCAGGCATGGATAAGCAAAAAGTTTGAATTAACCAAATTTTAGTAATGGGGCAGTTTGAATTAAGTGGCTTTAAAATACATTGAAAACATAGCGGACCAATAAGAAATTTAATATGTTTCAATCAACAGAAAATTTGAATTATCAGAGTTTGAATTATTGAGAGTCTACTGTATTATGATTTCCTAAAAAAGTAAATGGGACAGACGGTTAACAAAAATTCAGTTTGCCCAGGAACTGAAACTGCAGCCACCCACCTATTGAAAAACAGCTACACTTTACCTAAGCACAAATTTCTTGGCTGCTGCTGGATTAGCATCATCAGATGCTCGTCGTTTGTCAGCTCGAGGTAAAAGCACAGGGCTGGAAGTCGGTGGTGGAGATGGGAGAAGAAGGTGTGAGGGACCTGGTGGGGTGCCTGGATCCACAGGTGTTGGAGGTCCTTGGATTCCCAGTGGGTCAGTCAGTGGGTCATACTGTAAACAGGTTAAAGAGTGAAAAAAAAAAAAAAAGAAACATACGTAACTAATCGATACGTAGGTTGTGAAACCAGGTGCCCACCAGCGGCGAGTTGTTCTTGTGTACACTTAAATTTTCCCTTCATCTCATAATTACTGAACTTCAACTGGATGGATGGATGGATGGATGGATGTTATGAGCGTACCCTTTATAACACGACAGTGACATGTGCACCAACAGGCTACAGAAAAAAGAAAACTCAAAAACAAAACTCATTTTTCTTTTAAAGGGCCCCTCAGCAGGCCACATAGCAAATTTTAGTTAGACGCTGGAAGTTGTTGTGTGCCGAATGAAGAGCAGTATGCCGCAAGAATTTTTGGAATCGGTTCATTACGAGCTGAGAAAAACAATAATTTGTAGCGGCGCGAAACCATGATGCGAGGAGGCGAGTTTCAAACCCTTGCCACTCGCCACGTGTAGCCTTAGCAAGCCAAATCCCTTCCCTGCCCTCTTCACTTGACACATACGCATGAACACGTCATGCGCATGCATGGTCACGTGCGCATGACGTGCCCGAACCAGCCCGAGCACGCGAGCGGCGTTGCACGGCCGCTACCTTTTTTTTTATGTAGCCTCCGTGGGCGTTTTGTCCGCGTTCTCTGTGGTGTACTGCCTGTTTCTGCGCGATGGGCATGAAAGTTGAGACATTAGTACGGGCACGAGAGTGGCGGTATCATGAGCCAGTGCCGCATTAACGTTTACTTGGACGCGGTAGAATAAATGAGCATAATGAACGCTCGAACGCGCCAGAACATTACTTTCGTTTCCAGGGCTGGCGTCTGCTCGATGCGCTAACAGCGGGGACACGAACGCATGGGAAAGGGAGGCACATTAGCCCCGCATCTCGCTGCAGTACACAAAAAAAAATGAAAAAGACGCACACATTCTCTTTGTGTGTCTCATTATTTCTCTCAAGTTTTATTAATCTATTCAAGCGACAAATTACACAAACTACACATGTCGTGTCAAATAATTATCGCAGTGTCACGTGCTACTGTTGGCGACGTCAGAGCACAGTCATCTACGTAGAGGAGCGACGTCACAGCACCACCATCTACGCAGGGTCATTTTCTCATGTACGTCATCCCCTCGTTCTCTAAAGCGCGCGCCCGCGAGAGGAAGGGCAAGCAGCGTTCAGCTTGAAATTTCACCCTTTTCGGCGGCGCGTAGCGTTGCAAATTTTGGCAGACGTGATCGTGGACGCCCAATGTATGCATTGCGCTCTTTAGCTCAAAATTGTCAAACCTGGTGAGGGGCCCTTTAAGTCGGCCTAATATATTATCTATTTCAATTAAATAGATCATACTATAGGAAAAAAGACCATAATTCACAGCCCAGCTCCCTGCAGCTTATAGCAGAATGACCTTATTTTTCCCACTATTTATTTTTGTCCTACACACTGAAAACTATAAATAATGCCCTCTATGCTTTCCTTGCCTTCATTATTTGTTCACTTCATATGATTGTGTCTCACTGATGTATATGCGAGTAGTTGCAGGGACACCCGCCTTGGTGGTCTAGTGGTTATGGTGCTCGACTGGTGACCCGAAGGTCGCGGGATTGAATCCCGGCTGCAGCGGCCACATTTTTGATGGAGGCGAAAATGCTTGAGGCCCGTGTACTTATACTTAGGTGCACCCCAGGTGCTCTAAATTTCCGGAGCCCTCCACTACGGCGTCCCTCATAATCAAATCGTGGTTTTGGGACGTCAAACCCCAACAATTATTATTTTAATTAGTTCCAGGGACAAGAAACTTTCTACGCCAAGAAAATATAGCTCTAGCCAAACAGCAGAATAGTAACTTATGTCACAACATAAAACATCCAGCAATGTATCATGTAAGTGTTACTGTATATGGACGCTAAGTGGGGTACCTTTCACAGAGGACCTTGAACTAGTGAAAGGCAATTCAAAAGTTCCTCAAAATACTATGCAACTCTGCTTATAATGGCAGCCTGTTCTGCACCTGAATAGCACACTTAATATTAAAGTAAGCTAGCCTATGTTTCGGTTGATTACGCTAATGACATTACCTCACACCATTTACATTTTGTTCTGATATGGTATGGTGAGGCAGCTTTGCATTAGTTATTATGATGGAATTGTAAAGAGCAAGGAATGCATGTCAAGCTTTGTTTCCAATTCGGAAAAGTGTAGCCAAGACACACAAAACACTAAAGCAAGCATTGAAGATGAAGCTGTCTGATCCAAACTTGGAAGTGGTTCAACTGATTTACGTGTATTGCAGACCATCCAGAGAGCATAACCAACACTCAGGACAGATTTCAAATGGGAAAACCAATACAAACACAACAACAGTTTGTGTAATGTTAAATAAAGATCCCCACTAACCATGTGCAACTGTTCTGAAGCCCCTGACTCACACTACAGGACCTGCCTCCAAGTTCTGATGTATGAATTGGAAATAAGCTGCATGAAAGTGAATCGAAATTTGAGCCCCTTCTACCAAGACTGAAGTTAAAAAGAGCATCAAATGCACACGTTGGCATATGGAATGAACAAGAAAAGCAGCATGCACACACATACACAAACAAAAAGCCAACATGCATACAAAACTCACCAAGGCCAATAAAAAGCAACATCAACACATCTAGAACTACGAAAGAACGTGATGAGGATAAACGATTATATTCTTATCAATCAAAACTGTTGGGTCTAAAAGCTGCAGAACACAGATTTTAGCCCCAATAAACCATTCCAGGATAGTTTTAAAAACATAAAAAGAACTGAAGTGAATTGAGCTCTTTACTTATCAGCAGGCCGCAAGCAGTGCAGCAGCATGTCCCTTCACTGAGATAAAACACATTATGTTATAAATAGCTTTGGATGATCCCTCATACATTGGCTAATGTGAAGGACGAAAAAGGCTGAAACATCTAAGCATTCAATAAAAAATAATAAGCAGCCATTTTACTGTGAATGCTAGTAGCTGCTGCTTCTTTACTTTTTTTTTTTAACAAACAGTAAGCACTAAACCTTATGAATCTAATTAGCAGCAGTCAGAAATAAGCTGCAAAGAAAAAACAGCTACAGAACAAATAACATTTTATGCATTTTGATAGTGGAAAGCAATATACTTCAGTCTGCTGGTTGAATGTCACTGAGAAAATTACTGCTACAATGCTGCAAGCATTTTATGTTCTGCAGAAAAACAGTGCACAAAAAAAAAAACGAAGACACACAGCACTTTGTGTCTTCCCTCTCTTTCTTGTTTTTGTTATTTTTTGTGTACTGTTTTTTCTGCAGAAAATTAAAACACACCAACTCGCCGAACTTGCCATTTTATTACAAAGCATTTTATGACGCTGCATAATTATACAGATAGATGTGGCAACCCGTTATGACAACAAATAGGTCCTGTTCTCTGTCTTATTATCCGCCTTTTCATGTAGTAGCAATGGTCATCACTCAATGAGACTGACATACCAGATGCGCATACTAAAGCTTGATAGCTGCATGTGACATCATGGAACAGCAGAAAACTCTCCCACACCTTGTAACAGACATTTTACTCTGCACAGGTATCCAGTACCGTTAGGTGCAAAGCTGGACTAACAATTTGCAGGGTTACCTTTCAGAACAGTAGTGTTGTGTTTGAGTGCTGAATGGCCAGCAGTGTCAACGTTTATTTTATG
The DNA here is from genome assembly GCF_013339695.2 of Rhipicephalus sanguineus. NCBI lineage: Eukaryota > Metazoa > Arthropoda > Arachnida > Ixodida > Ixodidae > Rhipicephalus > Rhipicephalus sanguineus. The sequence continues at coordinate 258,860,584 of NC_051176.1, forward strand.
CTTAGCAAAGCTCAACATTCACCTGAGCTGGTGTGCTGAGCCGTGGCATTTCCCACAGGGACTCATTTGTGAGTTTGTTGAAGAAGTAAGGCCGGCCTTCACGCTTGCTCCAGAAGCGCCGCCATCCCACCTGCAACAACTCGGCCGGCAAGTCGTGCACGGGATCTGGACCAACAGTCTGTGGTGGTGACAGGAATGGTGTCGTCTGCCCCACTGGGACATTTTCCACACCTGAATCCACAGTGCAAACGAAATCAAGTTCCACTTTCCTACTACGCTGAATATACACTGAATTAAATACCAAGACCCAGAATCTACAGCAGTCATTACCAATATGTAATTTATGTTAATTTAACATCCATTAACAACCTTTACAATTTGGTTTATGCACCACTTAACCCTTTCAGTTGCCCTTTCAGTTTGTAAGTGCACCAAATTTACATGACATTATTTCAAGGCACTCTATATTCTATTGCAACCAAAATTATTGCATAATATGTTGATTTGTGTGTTTCATAGCAATTAATTTTAATTAAAATGTAATTAAATATCTATGCATCCTCAAGCTGTTCATATTGTGTTTTTCCATAAATAGAATAAAATCTCAGGCTAGAAATACAATGCAATATCGTTTTCGGTTATATTCATTTCCAGCAAAAAAAAAGTTATACCTTTTTAAATGTCTTGCAGAAAGTGGCACATTGAATTAATCGTCTAACATGGTAGTGCCTTCAGCAAAGAGCTCATATCAAACAGTACATGTTAAAATGAAGTTAAATGAAGAGACATTTATTATGCATGAGGTTTAATTCATTCACATCTCAATGTCTCTTGCTCTTTCTTAGGCACTAGGCGACACAACTAACAAAAACAAGTGGTGTACACAATTGTATACAAAGCACCTCAAAGGGTTAACTGGCAAGGCTAGGTGCTTAAGTGTTTTCAGTACAAACTTGTGCATGTAAACTGAATTCAAATATACATGCAACTGCTTCAAAGCAAGTTTGTAATTTGAAAAATATATTCACAGCAGCAACAAAACATTCACATTGTGACAATTTTAGCCCCTGGATCTTTTGCCAGGTTTTATATTAACTGCATAACACAAAAATGGACACAGTGCACAAACAAGGCCATGCTAACCAGTAAATCAGAGGGTTCATGCTGAAAAAAGCATGTGCAAGCACATGAAAAAAAAAAGGGAGCCTCCAACATCAATTATTTTGGCAATGGAGTGTGTGCACAAATAACAGTACACCAGGTGCCCTATATGTATAAACAAACAAGTTCAAGCAACAATATTCCTTTATGTGCCTACCACATAAAGCTCTTTCACTGGTTAACTTTAATGAAAGACTGCTACTTCCAAAGCTACATGTATGGTAATGACATCCTTTGCAGGCTTTCATCAATCATTAATGTCATGTGCCTCTGGACTGCAATGTCATGTGAGCTCCTCGAATTCGTCTCAAAAAAAGTATTCGAAATCTGCCACAGAAAGCTTTTTGCATTAAAACTACACACATACAGCCAACAAAATAAGTGTTCCACATAAGCATTAGGATGCTACATGTGCTGTTCTCAAGAAGTTATTGTGTAATTTCACGGGAGCTTCAGCACATGCCAATCCAAATGTTGTCAGCCTACGTATCCCTTGCAGCCACTTATTGTAACCACTGTGTGCACACAAGAGCCACAGGAAGGAATAAAGCGCAGCAAATGGGAGTTATTAGGCGCTTGCATGAAAACATACACGAGCATATTTGTGTTTGCAATAGAAGTGGACAACTAGCAGGTGCTGCAATGAACTCAATGGAACAGCCTAGCAGACAATGCCCAGATAGGAGGATTCTCTGCGTGCACGTGCCTAGTTGTTACTTTCGCAGATGACACAGTGCTGACCACTGTGTCATTCAACAACTTTGAGAACTGTACTTAAGGCACAAGTATGACAATTTTACCATGAACTCAACCACCAATGCAGATAGGTCCTGAAAGAATTTTGTACATTATTCATTCTCTACGATCTACATACATGGCCACAATGCAGTAATTGTGGTCGTATATTTAGCTGTGAACACAACCTGAACAAAGACACACAAAAAAATCGTTTCATTCGGATAACGCGTGTAACAAAAACCTATTCCCACCAGATAAACAAGGGAGAGCACAGCAGAGAACAGGTGACAACAATTACATATTCTGCACTACTACAGAACTTTTTAGGCCAAGAAAACAAACTTTCCAATGGCCTTAGCAATGTTTCCATAATCTTAAAAATGAAGCCTCATCATCTTATTTTATGTCCACCGCAGGACGAAGGCTTCTCCCAATGATAGCCAATTTACCCCAGTTTGCTCAAGCAGATTCTATTTTATGGCAGTAAATTTTTTCATTTCTTAATAAAAGGAGCTTAGAGAAGTTCAATTCACAGAACTGGAATCAAAGCAATACACACATCTGAGTGGCAAAGGCTACCTACCAAACTTCTGTTCCTCCCAGGATGCAGCTGGTTTGCTAAGCATCTCGCTCACTGTGTGGTTTTTCTCCAGAAGTGTCTCATCACGTGACAAGAGGTTTTGGAAACGAGCATCAGACATGTCAGGCCTTCAAGTCATTCCTTCACCCTACAATATTTTGTGATGTTTTGAAATGTGCATCAAAACGTATATGGCACCCAAAAAGACTGAAAAAACAGCACATACCAAAGAGCCCTAGAGTACCTGCAATGGTTTTAAACAATTAGACCTCTTTACAGATTACTACTGACATCATGCAGAAGACTTACACTTAACCTAACAGTTCCACTCTATTATATCTTCTGCAAAGATGGGACATGGAAAACCCTATCAAGGGTACTTGCACATCACAAAAATTACAAATTGCTCCAAAGATTTGAACAAAGCTTTCAAAAATCTTGTAGTATATTAAACATGCTAGTCTATATATAATGAAATATTGCCCAAAGTTACTGCAAACAAGCAGCAGCATGGTTTTGCATTTTTGTCAGACACTGCATTTTACATGTCACTGCTTGCTTAGCTAACTACTTATTTCCTTATCTCTTTTCTACCATAACATATTCATAAGTGACGAAAAACCTTCAGCAGACACTGCATGCTGGAGACTTTTGGTCGCATGAAGCTATCGTCAACAGAAGTAGACAACCTTGTCTATGAAAAGAAAAGCGAAGTACCATGCTAATCATGCATTCGAGACGAACTGCACACATTCAGTGGTTGATACCCAGCTCCCCGTCAGAAGGAACCCAATCCCCCACCAATTTATTTCCGAAAGATATATAATTAACCCCACCCTACGAAACTAGACACCTCGATATATTACAAATTAGTCATTGATAACACAGCTTCGCGATTAAGGAATGTCACACGGGCAGTCCAGTAACCCCAGAAATTACTTTGCAATGAGCGCATCGCTGTTTCGTTTATGTTCATCATATTTCCGCACATGACTGCTACAATAACATAAGCAACATGCTGAATGTTTACTCAAGGAGGATAACAATTTGCCAACAGCGTATGCTGAGATACTTATCCCGCCAAATCCGCTGCTACAGCAGATACGTCACTTTCTTGTGTAGCAATCAAGCACATTCCATTCACAACTACGCACATGTAAAAAAAAAAAACTTTTAACAGTAGCCGCGGTAGGAACTTACTTGCATGAACGGCTGTTAGAAACAATGTTCTCCAGTACGTTCTCCAGTATCAGCGGAAGCGTCAGCTCGGTAAACAGCACATTTACATCGCACTCTTTAGCGAATCGAAACGCTCCTTTCAAGCGAGAACCTGTAATATTAACTACCATCGCTATTACTCGACTATTTAAAACACTACGACGCCTGACAGAGAGCCACAAACGCTCCTGGCAAGTACTTTAGAGCTGACTTGAACGAAGATGTGAATGTACACAAATCCACGTGTGTTTAGCTCAATCATTTAGCGGCTGGATTTCAGTAAAGACACGTAAACACACGCACGCCCTACGAACACGTAGCTAGAACACTTGTGCACTTATTGTAACAGTCGTACGGTGACTTTCAGCTGCGAATAATCGGCAAATTGCCATTTTCACGAAGACGACGAACAACACCGCTCCACAACAACGCCATTTGCCTCTCTGGACAAAGATGGCATCACGTGACCGTAATAATAAAGCGCCACCGGCGCCACCACTGGATTAAATCAGTGGAGGCACCGAAAAGCACCACTACTCCAGCCCTGAGCTGTATAGGAACCCTAAAATGAACATAATTCATGTAGAAGCGTTTACTGGTAAGTACATAAGCATTAATACAGTAACTCATCCATATAACACCTTTAGCGCACGATCTGCATACACAGCTGTAATGGCCTAAAACGTGCATAAGAAAGTTTCCGTTCTTTTCGTCGCAATAAATCATGGTTTTCTACATCTCCATTTACACACAAGCATTTTATGAGCGCCATAGAGTTTCTCACAATATGAGCGCAAAAACATGGCGCAAAAACGAAACCGCATCGCAGATAAAGTCCTGACGCCACCTATGTACTGTATGCACCGTAGTTGATTGAAGATGCTCTTTTAACTAAAGGCGTGATATTTGGCTACATAGAAAGCGCGTGTTTTAATCGCAAAATTTTGACATAAATTTTACGAGGTCTTGAGGTGCAAGTTTTGTCACTAAGCATAATTAATTGCGACGTCATACTTTTTTAGTTTTGTTTTGGTTTTGTTGTCCATGGTTGAGCGTTGTGCTGTGCTTGTGGTGCTGCAGCCAGCGAGTTGTTTACGAAAGCATAGGTTTGTTTAGGACCGCGTCGTGCAAAGATAGTAAAGGCTGTCAACTGTAAGATAGCCACTGCCTTGGCTGATCTGTTAAAAGTGCTCTAGGGATTTTTAGCAGGCGTTTAACCAGCACCATAACACAGCAATGACTGCATGAGCTCAACTAGTTCTAGCTCAGGGAGGATGTGTGAAAGGACCCCATCGGAAAGTGCGAGTAGACGGAACAGCGAAGATTCTGGCTACGCTAGGGTTCTGCAGTTTTTACTGAGGAGGTACGTATGGTTATATTTAATTAGAGAGCATAAATTTTGTATGAGAGGGTGATAGTGTGTGCCTTATCTTTATTACGTTGGCTCGCGCGTCGACTACACATTTGTGGCGCAGTTGTCTGCGCGCGTGCCATGTCGGGCGCGTTGAAAAGGACGATCGGTCGCGTTCGAATCTCATTCTTTTGTGGAATCGCTGGCCTGTGGACCAGCGTGGCGCGAGTGCCTGTAGTCTTCTAATTTGAACTTGTGTCAGTATGCCATCAGGGGACGACCCGTCATTTTTGGAATTCTGGCGACTTCTAACGTGAGGATTTTTCGTTGCGCTTGTTTTCTCAAGGACATAATCCACAGTAACTCTTTGATCATTTTGTCAGGGTATGTGCACGCATGCCGATGTCATTGCTTAGTTAAGAGTTCCATGTTTTTCGTAATTGGTGCATCGTTTACGTCGTTGATCATAACTGCGCTCGGATCGAACATATTTGTGCGAGCACTTTGTGCTTAACTTTTTTTTTTTTTTTTTTTTACTAACTAGAAACCGAGAACTTGTCAATCGTTATTAACGAACTAAGATTCATGAACCTCTTAAGTTATTGCGTTTGTTGCTTAAGTGCAAAGATGTCAGCCGCAATACTTAGCGAAATCTGAGTTGCAGCTTGGAGGCAGCAATCTAGCTGTTAAAGTGTGTAACCCGTTAACTTAGAAGTATAGAATGTGCTGGCATGTCAACCATGTCAAGGGATCGCGGCAGTGGATGCCGGTGATTGCGGTTCCTGTGGTATGCTGCTGACGGGGAAAGCTGGAGCAGGAGCTTAGTCACATTATTCTGGGGTTTTCGAAATGAATGCACTTTTCACTGTTAGGTACGGTTTTTTCGACCCTACTGTACTCCCTAAGCCTTGAGTGTTCGAAGGTTCGCGCATTTAGTTCATGTCTAAGAATCTTTTGTGAGTAGCGAACCTCAGGATGTCTTCATGATAGTGGCACTTGGTCGCAAGCTGTTCTAAATTTCAACTTTCTACTGTTGTAAGTGTAATTAATTAATATAGGTTATTTTCATGTATCTTGAGTGTTCGAAGGTTCGCGCATTTAGTTCATGTCTAAGAATCTTTTGTGAGCAGCGAACCTCAGGATGTCTTCATGATAGTGGCACTTGGTCGCAAGCTGTTCTAAATTTCAACTTTCTACTGTTGTAAGTGTAATTAATTAATATAGGTTATTTTCTTGTATCTTAGGCTGTAAACACCTTAATGCATTCACATATAATTGCACACGGTGATGGCATGTGTTACTAGGCAATGGAGTAGGACATAATGTGATGGACATTCAAGTGCATGGATACATCTGTAAACATTGTTTCAGGTTACTCTTGCAGGTAATGTGTAGTCTGTACTTTGATTTTACTTAGCTACAAAATATTTTTTTGTAGCACCCATTGTGTTCCAGTAGCCATGAATTTGGCTCTGTTAGCTTTTGTAGTGAACATGGAACCTAGGTTGTACTCTGAAAGTTCATTCTGCTGTTCTGAAAAAGGAATCGTTTTGCTACCCTGCACACTGCTTCTGTTTAATCAAAATGCTTAATATGCATTCCCACATCTTATTATTCATAAGAATTTAAATTAGTAGATATTGCCAGACATTTTAGCGCATTAAAATGACAATAATTCAGTACAGCAGACCAAGTCATTCACATGTGCATCTTCTCTGTTTAGGCTTCCTCAAGCTGTGTCAGTCTAAAATAATTTGATATTCTAGTGCAGGTGAAACAATTATAGGTGGCGCACTTGGATGCTTATACATGTTCCCAGGCTTGTTTTGATTAAAAGAATTTTACTACAGTGATTGTGTTCTTGGTGCTTTACCCTCATTGTATGTTCTGCTTGCAGCATTGAAGCTAACCGGGCACGGCTGTTCAGCAGTGCCCTGGAGGTGTTTTATCAAGACGATTCGGATGATGACCAGCAACTGAACGGAATATGTAAGCATATTTTTTTTATCCAAGCACCTTCTTCACTTTGCTCCTGTGTTTGTAAAAATTGTTAATTTGAAGCTTTACAACAGTTCTCAATTTTGCTTCTGCTGCATATCACCTGTAGTCACTGCGCACATGTTCTCTTCTTGTTTGTGACCTGTCTTGCTAGTTCTGTGTCGTGACAAAAAAAAAACTATTAGCTAAGCGGCGGCTAAATTATTGAAGCAAAGAAGAATAATTGGTGAGATTGCTCATGTGCATTCAGGGCTGTCGTACATCATCTGCTGAAATAGTTATGCATTTGGGGCTGTCACTGTTGTGCATCACACGTGCACATAGTTGTGGTTTCAGAGCAGGTGCTGCCCTCCATTTTTTACATTGATGAATATGAGAAATATGGATGTGATAAATAGCTGAATGCATGCATTGTAGCTTGGTGTGCGGTTCATTTTCATAGAGCTTGTGAAGTATCTCTAAATGATACTTCAGAAACCGTAGTGCGCTAAACGAACACGAGACAAGATGAAGACAGGACAAGCGCTTAATACGATGAACTACCAACATGCCCAAACGTCCTCCCTTCTGAACTCTAAATAATAGACTGAGAGGTGTGAAAGGGCCATGCTAGCTGGAGTAATGAAGGAACTGGCGGTGCTACGAATATGGGTTCTCTCTGTACATGCCTGCTCTCTCTGATATCTTCCTACACCACAATAAGATCTTGGGTGGTTGTGAATTTGTTGCTTGCACAGTATTGCTTAAAACAAGTTTGTTGCTTGCACAGTATTGCTTAAAACAAGGAAATGATGACAAGCTTATCATTGCATATTTGAAATATATTGGCTCTGCTGACTTCTACATCTTTGTTTTCATTTAAAATAGATGTTTTGGTATTCAAGAAATCATCCGTCATTGGGGAGGCACAAGTCAACCAACAATAAGACACATCCAGCTTATTGATCCAGATTGTGTAATAGTTTTTTTTATTTGCAGGATGTTGCAGCTTTTTTTTTTAAACCTCAGAAAAAACTTGCAGATTATTTTTCACCAGGGAGCACCACATCCAAAGAATTAACATACATACTTATGCTGTGTGTAAACGTCTAATGCAGGCGTGCTTGCTTGTACAGACACACGTCTTTCTTTTGGTTACTGAGGGCTTGTAGGGGTTTATGGAAGCCTAATTTGGAGTACTGACATAAATATTTTTACATTTATTTATTTTATTTATTTGTTTATTTATTAATTAATTCTTTTTTTTTTTGCTTTATTAGGCAGTTGTTGACCCCGTAATTGCAGTAAAGGGCCGGAGTTCCGAAAGTGCACAATAAATGTTTTGTTGCAAATGTAATTCTAAGATAACAATTTAAAACTCAAACAAAGTGTGAAACAAAGTGTGAAAAAATTGGAGGTGATGCTCACTGTGCATCACAAACCACTGATACATGAGTCAGTCAACATAGTGCATAGGTCCTTGACTGTGACATGTTGCCAAAAGTTGAGCACTTAAAAGACTTAACACTTTGTGCGATAATGGATGAGAGACTGCGAGAAGGACACTCTCTAATAAGCCAGAGGACCAGGCTTATCCCAAGTTGAATGCAAAGAAGTCTACTCGACTCACCTGTGCATCAGTAAATGGTGCGACCACTTTTATGATAATTTCCGTGATGTATTGAGGTGCTCTGCTTCAAGGCCAAAGCTACGGTGCACTTAATGCACATTTATTAAAGCACTTGCATTTAAAACGTGGTTATTAATTTTGTCTTAGATTAGTTCAGGCTTAATTCTCTCATTAATGGGTTTGACCTATCGGGTAACCCTTTTAATCCTTTATTTTTAAATATGTATCGATATTTAACTTAAAACTTTAGTGTAAACTTTCATAAACGCTGGGTAATACTCAGTGTATTAACACAGTGTTTCATAAACACTGTGTTATAAAAGCTTACTATAGGGTCACTTAAAAAAATTAGGGTAAATTTTTTTTTAAGTAGGTCTCTCTGAAGATCTTAAATCGGCAGTAGACAAAAATCTATTCATGTGGTCACATTTCACAAAAACATTTTACACTCGGAAGGGCTAGGGTGAAAAGAATTTGAAACAAAACGAGCCAAGCATTTTGTGTCGGTACTCACAAAGTGAGAGGGCTGAGGTTATGGGAATGCTGTCTTCAGAAAAAAAAAAGTGTGGCCCCATAAGAACACTTGAAAAAATTTCGGAAAGAGCTATCCAGTTTAAAATTGAAAGGTGCTTATGAACTTCCTCTCGAATATCAAGCGCTAAAAATACATAATTATGCTATCTTAACTGTACATTCTCGTGGGCTGCCTTTTTTTTTTTTTTTTTTTTTTTTTTTTTTTTTTTTTTTGTTCTGAGCAGGCATTGCAGCGCAATTTGAACTTGTTTGAAGGCTTTGTCATAAGACCATTGCAAAGCCAAAGAAACCACTGAAGTGCTTTAGTCTCGTCAAAAAATGTTCTCTTTGCAGAGTAAGTGAAGAGGTATTTTACAGTACCTATATAAATATTGGCCAAATACTCCCAGCCATTATGCTTATAGTGCTCTAGTTAATAATTGGTGAAACATGTGGTGAATCTTTATTGAAACTTAGCGTAGTCATGGCAATATTCACCATTATTACTACAGTAAAACCTCGTTAATGCAAACTCACTGGGACTGTGAAAAATCTTCAAATTAAGCGGGTTTTCGAATTAACAAAACAAACAACAAGCGGGATATAAGGAACTTTGAATTACTGAAAGTAATGTTTGCTGTGCCTGCCAGTTTGCGGCATGTAGGTTTGTTTCCCAGCGATACGCGGTGCCACTTTTACCGCAAACCCAGGGAAACAGCGGGCCTCGCTGCTATCAGGGCAAAGAAGAAAAAAAGAAAAAGAACAGTCTCATGGTCATCTGAAATGCGCGCCGGCAGAAAAGAAGACGTGCTTCACTGCAGCACAGTGGTGGCACGCGGGCAGCATGTCACCTGCCCTTCGCAGGGTCAGCGTGTCATGATGTGACCATAGGCGTGCGCACAGGGGGGGCAGGGGGGGCGACCGCCCCCCCTAATAACCTAAGAGGGGGGGGGCGCAAAATCTGCCCCATACTTTGACCCCCCTAGTCACCTAAGAGGCGGGGGGGCGCAAAATCTGCCTCGTACATTGATTTACAGGGGGGGGGAGGGTGCTGCGATGAACCTTCGCCCCCCCCCCTGATGGGAAACCTGTGCACACCTATGGATGTGACCATTCGCCCATTCTTTCTGGTAAAATAAAGAATTTAATAATGACCACTGTGACGGAATTCGCGATGTGTTCTGGCTGGAAAATATTATCATTGAAGTTTTCGAACTGAGTTTGCGAAGTAGGCATTGCAGGCGAGAACCCCACCAGCAGTGCAAGTGCGCAAATTGGCGGAGCAACCGCCAATCGAACGTTCGCATACGTTGTGAATTCCGTCAGATTATCCTTTATTATTTTTCTTTTCCCAGAAAGAATGCGTAAATCATGACCCGCTGACGTTGCGAGAAGCATGCGACAGGCTGCCCGCGTGTCCTTCCGCAGGCGCATGTTTCGGCTGACCACGAGACTGCTTTTCGTTTTTTCTTTTTTTTTCCACTGGCAGCAGCGAGGCTGGGGTGCTTCACCTGTCACTCATTAGTATCGCTACACTGCATTGCCTTGTGGCTCCTGAGGGCCGTCGTTTCCGCGGATTTGCGGTGAAATCGGGATCGGGAATTGACACAAGGCACCCACAGTTTTCAAATTAACCGGGCTGGTGCTGACCGCCGCTTCAAATTATCTACTCAAATTTACATTGAAAAATATGGGACTGCAGAAACCCTTCAAATTAAGCGGGATTTCGAAATAACCTAGTCCGAATTAATGAAATTTTACTGTATCTTGCAAAAATGTTGTAATGTTCATATATTCGAGCTACGGAACCAGGGTGTTGAACTGAAGAAAAGAAATGCAGGTTCGGGTTTAGGTTAAGTGTGCTTCATTTCGCTCCAGTTCAAAGAAATAAAAATTCAGTGGTTTTTGAACCAGTTTGGCATTGCAAACTTTAGCTTCGACACGTTATGCAGTGCTTCTGACTTATATGTTGAGCTCAAACACCTCATAAACTAGTAAATTCACCTGGAATTGTGTTTCGTAATATGTATTTTATTTAATTTTCTTTTCATTTCCAATTGAATGCTCATTGGCAAGTTTCTTGAGGAAGTGGAAGAAATAAGCCTGTTGGCAATTTGGAAACAGTGATCAAAGTTTTCACATGACTATTGGTGAAATTTAGTGAAAATAGCTAGAGCAGGCATAGTTATAAACACGGCCATTTTATGAGCACTGCTCAGAATGGCATGTGTGTACAGCTCATTGACACATTCATCTCTATTTTTCCCACATTTCTTTCTATTGCTAATCATACAGAGAGAGGGTGAAACAGTAGCAATTTATACGGATGTCCTTAGAGCGAAATTTTCGATCTGGTTCAAATAAGAATGTCATAGGAAAACGACCATCTAGTATTGATTGAAATGAAATGAAATGTAAAGTCTCTTTAAATCTGCTAGGCAACAAATACATAATTGGATACCACGTGTTAATGAAAGGATTACATCACGTGCATGATGATGTTGTAATTAATTATAAAAAGAGGAGCAGTATATCACAGATGCATGATGTGTGGAGTGCATTGAGTTAAAGGCTACAGTATCGTGTATCATTATGTATGTTTAAATACTAACGTTGAAGTCGGTGAAATAATAAGTTGCTTTTCCCAGATCGAGACAGCAAATTGATCGGCTGCCTGAAGGCTAGACAGACTTATTTAATGACGGGTAACTCTTGCATCAGTAACCTCCTTCTAATGTTTGTTCAGGAACCCGATCTGCGCAACAGGAGCAATACACCGGAATCACTTTAATGAGTCTCCATTTGATTCAGTCTCTCCAGGTAGACTGCAAGAATTGCTCTTGCTTATACCTTGATCTGCTTTTGTCCAAGCCGATAACCAATATTATATATTTTAGGATCTGGTTCAGTTTAGGTTCAGGCACGTCCCAAGAATATTGGTTCTGGCTCAGTTCCAGCCAAAATTACGGGACAGGTGTGGTTTTCGGTTTGGGTTTGGTTTGACGCCCTGGAACATAATCATATTTGCATGGCACAAATATATCGATTCCAAATCACCAACTGGGCCAGGCTACCGTTCTATCAACTGGAACATAACACAGCTTGAACGCAACTTGCATTAGACAGCAATTGGGTGTTCTTGTGGAAGGCCTTTTACGAGTAGCAGTTAATGCATGTTAAATTTATGCCAACAGATACACTTGACATGGGTCGAGGTCTGATGTCAAGGAGATGTTATTTTCAACTTGTTTCAGCTGCTTCGTCACCAGACAACTCAAGGATTCTAGTAAGTATACTACTTGGCCAACTACATGTGCGTAGGTATGTGTAGCTCTGAAAATGTGACAGATCTTTTATTTGCAAGTATGGTGAGTCCAACTTTCTTTTAGCTCACAAATGTGCACCTTTAGTATCGGATTGTATGCACCAAAATGGGTCTTTTAATGAGTAGTTTTAATAGATTGGTTCTCTGGCCTGCTTTATTCAATGATTGAGATCAAGTGAACATGTGAAGAACACTTAACTGTGAGGAGCTAAGGAAGTGACCGCTCCACTCCTCTCTTACCTTAGATAAGCTAAGCTAATTACTGCATGATTCAGAAAAAAAAAATTGTGTGTGTGTAGTCATAAGTGCAGTGACATGGCTGGATAAGCTCAGGCTGATAATATGGTAAGCAAAATTTTTCTTGCATTCGGGTGTCTCATCACCATAAGTACAGACATGGCATTTACTTGTGACTTTTTTGTATTTAATTATGGTTAAAATGCTCTCAGTGTTAGAACAAAACATTGGGAAGCGCTAGAGCTCTATAAATATATTATAATTTACCATAATACTTGTTTAAATGAACCAGTTTCGATTTTAGTTTGAGAGTTGGATGTGTCTTGACATCACAGTACAGTGACTGACTCCTTTGCTCTGAACTCTGCGGCTACCACATGTGAGCAGCTTTGCCAAAATAATTTCATATGTCACTTCTTAATTTTTATGAAGGGCACCTTGATGTGTAGTCTCGTTGCTACAATACGTCGGCAAATTTTTATTATGGCGATATAGGTGATGCCATGTTTGGCATTTCGAGGAACTTTTTCACATCAAATGAACATAATTTGTTTCCCAACCTTCATATAGTTACTAGGCGGGAATGTCTTTTTTTTTAATACATGCAAGAGTTGTGTGTTCCAGTTTTTATAGCCTCAGTAATATCTCTGTGCTTCTTTTGTGCAAAACACTGAAAGCGGCCCGGCAACATTTTTCCAAGTAATCACCGAATGACCTCACTAGCAGGGTTTATTACCTCATGAATCGCTTGCTGTAAAAATTTCTTGAATTCATTATGTATAAATGGAGTTGAGGGATGCCTCAGCGCTTTTTATCGTCTTTCGTCCTTCTGAGTGTGCTGTAAGCTACAAGATGGGGGGCGGGGACAAAGGGCAAAAAGCTACAACAGTGCGAGTCATGGCCTTCAGCATTTTCACATCTTTTTTTCTTTTACACACATCCGGTATAATTACAAGCATGCTGCTGGTACATGGTGGTGCCCTTTGGCAGCTGTGGTAACTAAGCAGCGCAAGAAGCACCATTGTTGTTTGAAAGTTTGGCCGAGCTCTGTGAGTAGCTTGCGTGCACCGACTTTGTCCTGCGTCAGCTTTACCCACAGATAGTAGCGAAATTCAGATAGTGCATCTTGAAGCAAGTTCAATTGGCTGAACATCAAGAAATGTCTGGCAAGATGTCATGCTCGCAAGGCATACAGGGTGTTTTTTTTAGACAGTACAGATTTTTTATAATAATACTGTGACAGTCAGGCCCCTGTCGTCTTCGCAAGTGAACTCTACACTTAGGCGAAAAAGCATTGCCACACCTAAAGTTGCATGCAAATGAGTAACTAACAAAAACTCGTTAATTAACTTTTTAATTATTGACTTTAGGGCCGTTTATATCGAAGAGTTGTAGGGCGTGACATTTTATGGCATGCCCTTTTTTTTTTAAATTGCAAAAAATGTACATAGCCCTATTACGTCAGGCCCGAAGCTCCCGTGACGAACTTTGAAAAAAGGCGCGTAACAGCAAAACATAGTCAGGAAAAATGGCAAGCCATCTCAGAATACCCAATTGGACCACTTATCTTGTCGTTTGGTGTGTAGTTTTGCAATTTAAAAAAGAAAATGAGCATGCTGTAAAATGTCACGCCCTACAACTCTTCCATATAAACAGCGGCCCTAAAGTTAATAATTAAAAAGTTAATTACCATTTGTTAATTACTCATTTGAATCTAATTTTAGGTGCGGCAAAGTTTTTGCACCTCCGCGTCGAGTTGGTTTGCGAAGACAGGGGCCCGGCTGTCATAGCATTTTTTAAAATCTGTTTTGTCTTAAAAAAACACTGTATAAAGAGACAAATGTGCCATGGCAAGCATAGTGGCCGTTTTGTAAACGGTGAATATGCGTCGGTAAGTACTATCGTAGTGGGCTCAGTAGAAGACAAGTGGCCAACTCGTGCTCTAAGTGTTAGCACAGATGTAGTACTCCATGTGTTGCCTTAATTGAATGTAAGAGGAAAAACAACAAGCACATGACTGCTGATTGAGTAAAGTAAAAAGTTGGGCGAGTTGAGCGGTTGTGTGCCGTTTTTTCGCGCCCCTCAGTCATCATGCTGATTGAGACTGGAAGTACTAAGATCATTAATTTTTTGGTGTTCCTGAAGAGAGCAGCATTTACATTTTTTATTTATTGAACTGGAAACAAACAATATGAATATTACCAAGGATGTTATCAAATGAGCCAGTGACCATGCAACTGTTGCCCTACGACTACACGGTCGGTCCCTTTGCCTACATAGTTTGCCGAGAGAAAAGCGAGCTGTATTTTGAAACAAAGTTAAATTCCCTGCTGTGTGAGGTGCAGTAATATTTGGCTGACATGTTCACAGGAGCCTTGACTATTGATCAGCAGCATTTTCTGACTATGTTCAGAAAATGTTGCAGAGCCCCTTTAAGAAGCTGTGTTAAAGAGGCCCTGCAACACTTTTTCAGCATGGTCGGAAAACGCTGCCGATCGGTAGTCGAGGCTCCTGAGAACATGCGATCCAAACATTATAGCACAGCACACGACCTGGAATTTACAGAATTAATTCTCAAAATACGCTAGTAATTTGAGGCCATCGGCTGATTAGAGCATCGTGAGCTGCATTGTTACCGTGACCGCTGCGAGTGGTCGCCACGTGCCCGCGCGTGTGCTCGAGATCACGCTGAAAGTAAGCCACGTGTTTGAAGAAGAAGAAAAATGAAAAAATGCTCAAGGTCATGACGCGCACGTGATGTATCTTCATTCCCCCGTGCCATACCTCCGTTCATTGCGACGAGAGAAGAGAGAAAGCTATTACCGCGTGTGACAAATCTCTCTAACTCTGCTCCTCCTTGACGGATTCTAAAAATATTTGCGGCAGTTGATTCGTGAGGCAATAAACTCCTTTAATGAAGCCATTCGATGGTTACTTGGAAAGGCATTGCAAGGTCCCGTAAAGCTGTATTCCCACGGATGTGATCACGGACGAATCAGTCACGTGACGTGTGACGTGGTTCGGATCTCTCTGCAGCCAGCATTCACGTGATAGGGGAGAATTCACACTACAAGCGAGGATTTCGGCATTGCTCCCCAAAGATCCCAACTGTGATTTGGGCCTCCGTCGTTTCACGAATCGCTCCGCGCGGACTGAAGCGGGAACGCGGGAACGGCTGACGTATGGTGACGTAGTACGCGATCCGCAGGCTCGAATCGCGATTTCGTCCATCGTGTGAATACAGCTTAAAGGGGGCCAGCTATTGTGAATTAGCGAAACTCGAATGCTTATTTTTAGGCATGTACAAATACTAGCTTTTGTGAGCAGATCAAATACTAATCAAGCAGTGCCAGAAGTGAATCGAATATAAAATATTGTTCACATAATTAGGGATAATGTTCAGCCCTGGTATTATTGATATCAATTTTCAAAACCTAGTAGTCGCTCTCACATCTTAGTAGTCATTAGTAAGTTAGTTATTACACTTCACATTAAAAAGCGTGCTTTAGTAAAAGCACAAGGGGAGCATTAGGAATACCTAAGGAGCTCACAAGCACAGGGCTGTTCTGAGCATGTTAGGCTAGTGGTGTTTTTGAGGGGGTTCAACCCTCCCCCAAAATGTTTACATTGTGTACGTACACATACGCACACACATACAAACACTCCTAAAAAAGGGTCAGACCCCTCCCCCCCCACCTTCCCACCCAGAAAACATTTCTGGCTACACCCCAGTATGAGGCGTTGTGGCATTACGGTCCATCAAAATCTGTGCATAGCTCAATGACGAAATCTGAAATGCATGTTGTTTGCAGCGATGGCGTTATGAAAGGTTAAAATCTTTATTGTGACTGAATAGGGCTGCTGGCTTGTTGCCTATGGGCAAAGTGACTAAAAAAAAAAACTTTCTCAAGGTCAAATGGCCGAGGAAGATTGTGCATGTATCAAAGAACGAAACATTGAGCGTGACCAAACAGCACAAACAGCAGAGAGGGGACAATGCTGCATTTGTGTGGTTCTCTGTCTTTATTGCTTGCACTGTTTTCACAAAAATTTTGTATCACTTGCAATGAAACCTATTCAGATTTAGTACAATGAGAGGACACAGGTATCATATATATATATATATAAATAGTACCAAAGTATATCCACTTCCGAATACCATCTCTAAACAAAATTGATGACAAAAAATTATAGCTAAAAAATCATAGCTAAAAATTTCTGGCTCCCTAAGTGACTAAGTGGGCCCAAGTGTGTCCACTATGAATGGTATGAAAGTTCTTGCATTTCTGCTTAAATTTGAGGTTTGTTAAGGCTCAGTTGACAATGTGAACTATCTGAAAATGATATGAAAAGCATCTTTATTTTTGAATAACGACTAGTATTTCATTCGAGAATCAATTCAAATGGAACAACATTCAATTCATTGTTTGAAGGTTATGAATATATAAGTACCCCGTATTTTTGACAGATTGAACTACCAGAGGCCACCACTACACCAGAGACCAAAAGATATACCTCCAGTTAATCGTAAGGGAAGAAAAGGTAGCACAAAAAAAAAGAAAGAAAACTATCAAGGAAGGTTGTCGCTGCAGGGCGGCTTAGTGGTAGAGCATCGACAGGGTAGATGGCAAGAGCAATCTGCTAAAACTGTACTTTCTTTGTAAAATAGTTCCCTCTTCATTGCTGGACATTACTCATTTAAACCTTATGCTTTATCTTGCAATTTCTTTTGTGTGTGTGTAAAATGTAGCTACATAGTCCGTATTTTCGAAATTCTAGGTTAGGGTAGCTCCTACGCAACTTTTTACACATCTTCGAGCATCACATTTGCTATTAGCATCTTGAGTATGTAGTGGCCTTGTCTGAATGTAAAAAAAAATGTATTTTCCTAACAGAAAAATGATCTTTATGAAATCATCAAGCAACACTCTGGCAGCAAAAGCAAGCCGCAGCCAGAGCAAGGCACTTCAATGGCTGCGCTGCTTCGAAAGGCAAGTCTTTTGCAGTACTATTACAACATTTAAATGCATGCAGTTAAATTTGTTTAAATCAACTTGCATAGAAAAACATGGCACAGAGACCTTCAACTAATGATTTAAAAGAATAGCAGAAGTATTTCAATGAATGAGAGCCATGCCAAGTGCTTCTCATGCAAATGTCTCAGTGAACAAAATTGTGTAAGAATGTGTCATATACAGCAGACTTCCCATATGGTAGGACCTTGGTAAATGGAAATCGCTTAAATGGAATTGCAGCTTAAAGGAGTACTGACACGATTTTGAAGTGCAGGAAAATGGACGTTTTTGGTTTCCTTGGCATGTAATGTTAACGCTCTCCCCACACCGCATCCGGGAAACACTTATAAATATTTAAGTTTGATTTTAAAGTTTTCATCTCCCAGCATCTGTAAGGCAGCTTCACCGCATGGAGAGCCCTATGACGTTCCAAGTCAGCTCACTTGGTTTGCGAAGTCTGGGTTCTGCATGCAGCCTAAATCACAGAAATCGCTGTCGGAGGCACTGGACGACAGTTCACTCATCATGAACCACGTTCGACTGACAGCAAAGGACAGCAGGTGCATATTTCGTGGGTTGCAGTCTGCCCGTGACGTCACGGGCAGACTTGACACGTCACTATGAAGCCACCCTCTCGAAACCGAAACCGAAACTGCTGGTTGAAAGAAGCGGTATTAAAAATATATGCAATGCATCCCCAGGCACCACGACACTCTTTTTAGGGTTCTCGACACCCGTGCTTTCATTTACAGCAACAACCCGAAAAATTTTAAAATTCCTGTCAGTACTCCTTTAACTCATTCCTTACCATAAGGAAATTGACAGTCTTTTGTGTGTCTGAGTTACGAATTTCTTGTGCAACACCTACTGTATTTACAGTGTCTTGCGATATATCAAAGTAGCACCCTTGTCAAGCAGGCAAGTGAAGTGTACTTATGGGGAGTACACTTTGCTTAAAGTGTGCTTTATGAAGTCTAAATGATGCAAGCGGAGTGTTACTTGCAGAAACGTGTACTTGCGTTGTATGAGCACATTTCGCTGCACCTCCGCCGGTATTGACTTGCAACACTTAAATGAAAGACAGCTGCGCTTCTTGGCGAGAAAAAAAAAACGTTGTTTTTATTTATAACTCAACGTAAAACAGTCACATTTCGGAATGTTCCTTTCCGTTTCATCTACATTTTTGAAAAACACTGTCGCAGTGTGTCGCCATTTCTTCTTTGCTACTAGTGCGCTCTGTTTTCCCGTTCAGCACCATGTGCCCTGAAGTGTCACTCGGGGTTCCGAAGTGTACTCCTTAGTGCACTTAACTTGCTCGCTTGACACGGGCATAAAGCTAAGCATGCTTTAATATGGTGTTTTATTTTAATAAGATACAAAAAGAATCTTTCTGCTAAAAAATTATAAACAAAAAATAAAACAAAATTTAAACTTTTAAAAAGTAACATCAGTAAAAAAAAAATAATTTTAATGAAATTTCATTACAAATTGTTGCAAGGTTACTTGGCAATATTTATTTAAATTATTACGATAGACCAAGTACTCTTTGGGTTAAGAAAAATTACACGACACATAGTTACTAAATATTCATGCCTTGGTTGGTCCTAATTAAAATTTCTTTTTTCAAAAAAAAGGAGATTAGTTTACAGCTAAATTTTATACACCTTAATGTGATTATTGAAACGGCTATTGAATGCACTTTTCAAAGGTACATTTTTGAACAAAAGATTATTACAGTGTAATAAAAATCAACAAACACAAGTAACTAACTCATCCAAACTAAAGTCTGACTAAGCGACATCAATGCTCAAGTCAACACTGCTCGATGAGTCCTGAGATCACTTCTAAGCAATATGGGAATAAGCAGAATTGCTTGCTTGTACTTCTTTTTAAGTGCGTGCGGTTTGGGGTGTCGATGCCATCATTACACTCGCATGTGCTTCAACGTTCGAGATTGTGCGCCCTGCGTAGAGAAACAGCAACTATAGTTGAGCGCAACGGATTTTTCAGATTGCGCTTTCAAAAATATCATTCACCGGTGGCCGATCTGTAGCGGCATGGTAAGGAAAGAGTTAAACAGAAGCAGTCTTCTTTTGTAAATTAAGTGAATTAGTTGCAGGGCTCTGCACCCTGCAAAAATGGTAAAACATGGTATACTTTATGTACAGCAGGTTATTTTTTATATTTATGAATGAATAAAATTGTATGTTTCTATGATTAGTAGATCTTTAGTAGACCACAATTTTAGCTGGTGAAAGTCATACTTGGTGTATGGTATATAGAGGGTTAAGTTGAAATATTTAGAGTTCAAGGCAAAATTTTTAAGAACTTTAATTTTCAGCACTGTGATTTAAAGGCATGTCATTATATAACTTGCAGAAAATACTTTTTTTTTTTCTCACAGCGATAAGTGTAGTCCTTCTTGTTGCAGTCTGCCTTATGGTTTTGCACATTTGTTTCAGTGCAACTAAAGAAACTAAACTTGCGACTAGCTCGTAATTTTTTAAAAATTTCTTGTTGTGTTTGCTTTACAGAGAGAATGTGGAATGCCATTTCGTGGTATCTTCACCACAGGAGACAAGTGCAGGATGAGCTCTAGGCAAGTATTGCCTATTGGTTGCCTCGGCCTTTCTGATCATACGTTAAGCACACTAAGTAAATAGTTGTGTAATTAGTGCATATATTTTAACACACTCTCATTGACATTAAGGAGACCTGTATCCCTAACCAGAAGGCCAATTCTGTTTTCTTGCACGTTCCACAAACTTCGCACTGCCATCCATAGAGTTCTTGAAACACAACTCCTTGTGTAAGTCATCACTGTTGAAGACCAGCAGTATCCCACATTAAAGATGTTGGGTTCTGTTCACTGAGTCCATTAACATTCTTTATGTGGGTGAACAGCAGTCTTGGGCCTAGGTCTTATAATGGAGAGAGGCTTTACCTTTGAGAACACAAGAAAAGCAAGACTGTATGCGAGCACATTTTATATGAATGTAAAAGCTTAAAGTAGCAGTGTGTAAATACCAACCGGTAGCGTTAGAATTATGCCATTGTGATGGTGTTGCAGCAACTTCTTGGACCCTGGTAATTATCAGCTTTAATTCACAGGTGTTGCAGCATTGCCTCATTGTGTGTATTGTAATCAACGGCACTATAAAAAAAAAAATTAAATGTTCAGTTTGGGCTTGCAGCATTAATGTTGAAGGAACCTACAACTAGCCAATGTGTGCCACAAGATTGCACAGCTAATGAAAGTTGCCTTATATTGGTAGTATCAAAGAGCATGTTTGTATTTTTTTTACTGTAATCAGGAGGTTGCGTAAAACTGAGTGCTGCAACACATTGCTGTGAAATTGGACGGCAACATTTGAGATGTTCCATATGACCAAATATTGCTGTATGTAATTATCTGCCATTAATAGTGCCGTACTTTCTGTTTAAAAAGCTGTTCAATATATTTCACGTTTGTTTTCACACATAACTACTGCATGATTGTGTACCCTGTATTGTAAGCTTTCTGTTGTGCAGATGGAACATAACTGCTAGGTGAACGTCAGATTTGGTATTCTGAAATTATCACTTTCTCAGCACCGAACTCAACAAGTTAACTCCCGACACACTTGGCGATGAGCTCGCATTTACAGATCGTAAGATTTCCTTATGTGCCCCCGTAGATCTTTTTGAAATGAATGTGACTTAACATTTTTTTGTTGTTACTGATGGGCTCATTTCATCATTTGCCATTAGATTGCTGCCAAACTTCCAAGCAGATACAGTGTACTACCCAAGCAAAACATTCTGTGGAACATTTGCCCGAAATGGTGACATATTCATGACAGCGTGCCAGGGTAAGCCTCAGTGGTGATTATTCAAATGCAGAAGAGTATTTCTTCATATGTTTGTTCGAATTTATAAGTTGTTTTTTGAAGAGTTTAACATGTTGAGAGATCTACAATGAGGTTTTTTCCATATTATGTTTACTTTTTTTTACTGTCTCTAATGAAAACCCAAAGAAAAGAAGTTGCTATGTGCCTGCACATCTGAGTTTCAGTGCATTCATTAGTTATCGAAAGAAATCCTGCATGCCTATTACAAAAATAGCAATTGTTTCTGTTCAATGTAAGCCATGCAGCCGCTTCAGTTTTTTTAGCGTGATGTTTTTTAATGTGATGCAGAATTACGCCAGAATTTCCACAATTATGCCTTAATGAAAACCAGCAGGTGATGAAGCCAAGGAAGTATAGGGGACGTTAATTGCACTGTTTTAAGTGTATTGTAGTAATTGGGATTTAGATGTGAAGAAAGAAAAGTCGACGAAAAGACCAACTTGCCGCCAGCAGGCACTGAACCTGCAACCTTCGGATTACACGTCCGATGCTCTACCTATTAAGCTACAGTGGCGGTCGTCCCCTTGCATCAGGCGCATAATCCGAAGGTTGCAGGTGCGGTCCCTGCTGGCAGCAGGTTGGTCTTTTCGTCTGCTCTGCTTTTTCACATCTATATCCCAATTATTACAGTACACTTAAAACAGTGCAGTTAACATCCCCTATACCTTCCTTGGCTTCATTATCTGCTGGTTTTCATTACGGCTTTGTCAAACAAAGAAACGAGCCCTCGAAAATTTCCTTCTCTCCTTCACAATTATGCCTGTGAGATAAGTGTTTAGACAGTTAGTTTTCATAAATTAAGCACTGACAATGAAAGAACTACCAGTGTGCATGAGGCTACCACTAACAAAATCCTGTTGGTCACATCTTTGTATCTCGTAGCACCTTATTTTGAAGTAGCTAGGCCTGAGCTGGCTGGGCCACGTTGTGTGTGCTTGTACCATAGTCCCTCAATACTTCTTTATGGTCACGAAACTTCGGGCCAAGTTTGGTATAGGGACATAGTCTCCCGCCAGGGGCGTTAGTGCAGACAAGGGGGCTTTCATCGCGGCCGCTTAAACGGCTTTTTGGTGCGTCAAGAGGTTTCCGCGGCGGCGACTCGCTCTGGTGGCTTCACGGACATATTTCCATGGCTTTTTTATATACTGATCACCCATCGCGTATAGGCAGCGTACTCGTATCTGCGCGTAGCGGCCATAAATGTCTGTTCGGTTGCGGCAGTGTTCTATTCCTTTCGATCGCGGCGAAATCGGCGTGCAGCCACGCCCTGCACGCTGATTTAGCGAAGACTGCTCGGTCATGCCTTTTTGACGCTTTTTATTTTCCACGAGGCTGTAGCCGACGTCAGCGGAAGAACCGCGACCAACACAACCGTACGTACGACGGGCGTGAATCCCGTCTCTTCACCAAAAAACGTACCGACTTGCGCAACTTAAGCGATGATACTTTCTCCCGGCGATTTATCCATGCTTTGAAAAAAGACTTAGCTTAAATTCCTCTGAATATACATGACCGAGTTAAACGTTACTGGTACATTTCCATGCGCCACCGACGCTCGGCGTAGGAAATACCACGTTAGAGAAAAAAATTTGTACACGGCCCATGCGTCGCTAAGGTCTGTCTCGGGCAGACTGCACGTACAAAACTCTGAAGTGAATATCGCAACAATATTGTAATAATACGAGCGAAAACTCTGATAACGCTCTTTTACCAGCCTCGGTGGCTAAGCAGCTAAGATGTGCTGCTAAACATGCTTGTTGAAGCGCTCGCATTCCAGGGAGATGAGGCGCAAAAACATGTGTACTTAGATTTACAGGCACATTGCAGAGCCACATGGCGTAGTTTCTTTTTTTTCTTTCTTGCAAAATGGCTAAGGACCCTTGCACTCTGCGAAGTGCCAAGCGATTGTATAATGTATTTTCCCAGCCATGCTCTACAGCAGCTTCTTTCACTTGGACGAAAGTTGAACAAGGGTCTTGTGCAGCTGTTTGATCTAGAGGAAATATTCAATCTTTTTAGCACCTTATTAAAAGGTGAAAGCCAGTGGGCTTCATCTATTCTATATATTCATAACAAACAGTAAATTGCTGGCTATAATCATTTTATTTTGAAAGCAGAAACTGAAGGCAAACAGTGAAGAACTTAGCAGCACAAACAACTGTTCCGAAGCGCTGCACACAGCCTCCTCTGTTTTGCAAGCTTTGTCCTCAGCCTTGTTTACCGTCGGCATACTTTCTGCAGAACAAGGGGAAAAACACAAAGGTTTACGAAATCCATCACGTTTGCTCAACTTGCGTTATAATCAGCGTGCCGAAGAACACAGAAGAGCAAGCCGCGTAAAACTGCAATATTTACCATGATTTACTGCATCCAATTTGTCGGAGATGTCCACGCGGATCCTCTGCGCAGCATTTTCCCCACTGGAATCCTCCGAAGACCCCCAACGACGCTTGACCGGCCGCCTGTGAGGCAACTGCCGAGGTGCCGGCTTCTTTTTGGCCAAGTAAGCCGGGAGACATTCAAATAATCGAGGTAAAGCGCCGGCCCTCAGCTTCACTCTTTCGCGCGGCAACCTCTTCTATAACGCATTCGTCTTCGCGAATGTCCTCGTTATAGAAATGTTTTTCGCATGCTCGAACGTTTGGTGAACTGAACGAAAATGCGCCCGTTTCTTCACGTGGTATTGCCCGCCTCCACTGCTCGCGGCTTTCGGGGTCGCTGGGGAACAAAAACAACGATACTTTTTCAGCGGTTCCAATAGCCGGAGCGGCAGTGCAGCACACAGGATGTCTTTGTCATCGTTCGTGAAGCTGCCGCTAACTATTTGTCGCATACGAAAATGGTCACAGGCACACACAGCACCGCACACACGCGATAAAGCGACGCAAACAAAGCGAACACAGCACGCCGTCGCCGCGCTGGCCTTGACGAGCGCCTTGTTCGCCGGAGCGACCGTGCGGCACGCAGGACGTCTTCTGCATCGTTCGTCACGTTGCCGCTAAGTATTCGTCACGTTTGAATACGATAAGACGCACAGAAAGCACCGCACACACGCGATACAGCACGACACACAAAAGCAAACACACCACGCCGTCGCCTCGCCGACTGCTTCGATGAGTGCCGCGGGTGCCCCCCTAACACTGGTGGCGCCGCCCCGCGGTCAAAGTTGGCGGCACACAAAGCTCTCCCATAGAGTGACGGGGAAGTTTCGTGACCAGTAAAAAGTATTGAGGGACTATGCTTGTACTAACAGCATGCCCCCCTCCCCTCCCACTTAATATTGCGAGTGACTTGTTTCGGGCTGGAATGTTGCTTGGGAGGGGACTGAGATGTATGAAAGGGTGCACTCGTTTTACTTTGTGCACTTCCACCCCAGTGAGGCCAAGTGCCACCCATATATACATACCACTGAGTATGTATAAATATTCCTAGGTCCTGGGTGGCAGCTTTAAAGTAAATCAAAATCAAATCAAATCAAAATGAGTTTATTAAGACATGTATACAAAAAATGCGTACATAATATTTGGACCAATAGCCTACGTGGCTAGTAGCTGGTCCAATAGAGAAAATACATAAAAGTTAGCAACGCACATGATTGGTCATGAAAAATGATTGGTTTTATACATATGGAAGTTTCAGTGATGTACAATCTACGTACGGAAGGTGATTACAATTCATTAGACAAGAAAAAGCGTTTGCAAGAAAGGTTGAAGTTACGCGTAGTTTTTATTTCCAGAGGCACAGTGTTCCAGGTTACAGCTCCGAAGAATTCTAGCAATCGTTCGCCATAAACGTTGTTACAGGGAGGAAGATTTAAATTTAACTGACTTGTTTGTCTGGTGTTTGCACGCGGGAAGTTGAATATGGTGTTGGGTAGTGGAAAGTTTGTGTACAGTATTTTGTGAACTAGGCAAGCTACCTTATAATTTCTTAGCGCCGTAAATGAGAGAATATGAAGATCATTGAATAGGGTGCCACTGGGGTAATGAACGGGGGAGAGTGTTATTATTCTTAAAGCACGTTTTTGTAACTGGAGTATAGGTCTTAAATAAGTTTTGTATGTTAGGCCCCAGGCCTCACAGCAGTAGCCGAGGTGTGAATGAAACAGAGAAAAATATATGCAACGAAGTAGAGAACGAGGAAAATATTGGCGGGAACGGACCAGTGCATAACAGCTGAAAGCTAGTTTTCTACACACAGCATTGATCTGGTCTCTCCAGTGCAAGTGATGGTCAAAAAGAATTCCCAAGTATTTGAATGAGTCGACCCTATTCAGAGTTTGGTTGGCCAGAGAAATATTAAGGCTGCTGTAGTTCACTATTTTTCTGCTTGAGTGAAATACGACGTATTGAGTTTTCTCAGTATTTATGGCTAGCCTGTTTTCTGTAAACCACTTATTTATTATTGTCATTTCTTTCGATATAACGTCTTGCAGTGAAGGAAGTGAGTTACCTGAGTAAAGTAATGCTGTATCATCAGCATACATTAGGACTTTTGTGAACTTAAGAGCCAGCGGTAGATCATTGACGTATAAAGAGAAGAAAATGGGACCCAAAACCGATCCCTGTGGTACTCCGCATGTGACATCAGCAAAAGTAGAGCAATGTTTGCCAATTACAACTTGCTGTCTACGTGCGTGGAAATAGCTCTGGATGAATTGAAGCGCGTTTCCAACGACTCCATAAGACTCTAACTTTTCAAATAGTCTAGCATGACAGATTGTGTCGAACGCCTTCCTTACATCGAGAAATATTGATACTGCAACGTCCTGCCTGTTTAGAGCGGTGTTAATGAATTGTGAAAGTGTTGAAACGGCGGTTGCAGTAGATCTACCTGCAATGAAACCATGCTGCTGCGGGCAGATAATGTTATTGTTCTCAAAGAATGCATTTAGTTGTAATGCAATGAGTTTTTCGAATAGGGTGTTCACTGTACTGAGAATAGTTATTGGTCTATAACTACCCGGGTGGTTCGGGTCACCAGATTTGTACACTGGAATGACTTTACCAACTTTCAATACGTCTGGGTAACAGTTCATGCTCACTGCGTGATTGAACACGTGGCAAAGGGGCCTGCACAAGATATCGATATTGTTTTTCAGGATCCTAACCTGAATACCGTCTGGTCCAGATGCCTTATTTGCAGATAACTTTCCTACGATTGATTTTACTTCATCAAGTGTTATTTCACGAAACTGAAAGTCATATTCAATAGATCTCTCAAGCCTGGTTGTGGAAATTGTTAGGGCAGACTGTTTGTATATGTTCACACCGATTCTTGAGAAATGATCATTAAAGTCATTAGCAGTCTGAACAGATACATTTTCTGGGGTAACATATCGTTTATCTTCTAATCCTACTACATCTCTAACAATTCTCCATATTTGCCTTCCATCACCGTTTTGTCGCTTAATTAGGTTGGTGTAGTAATTCTTCTTTGCTTTCCGAATTAACATAACTGATTTGTTTCGGAAAAACTTAAACTGGCCTCTATAATACTTGTTGGCTTTGTTGTGTTTTAGTTTATTGTAAAAGTAATCTTTCCTTTTTATTAAAAGCAGTATGCTATCATTCATCCAGGGGCATATGGCGTAGTCATAGTTGTGCTTAGAATTGTACCGAGATTTTTCTATAGCTTGAGTAATGCAGTCTATAATGTTTTGACATTCCGCGTGAACGTTTTCACTGTATAGGTTACCAAAGCACGTAGTGTTCAGGATTTCACGCACGCGTGAATAGTTTACCCTTGTGCAGTATTTAGAATTTGTTTGGCGAAGAGGAGTCATGTAATCTCGAGGCAAAAACAAATATGTTGGGCAATGGTCAGCTATTGCAGTGTCATAAACACCTGCCCGCACATCAAGATCAACATTGCATAAGATATGATCAATGAGCGTCGAAGACCTGTCACATACTCGAGTAGGTGATGAAATCACGTTCCTAAGGTTGAAAGATTGCAGAAAAAATACATAGTCGTAGCAAGCATCTCTAGACAGGTCGATGTTCATGTCACCACAAATAATAATCGGACTGTGGACAGATACTATAGGGTCAATAACACTTTCCATCAGAGAGATAAAATCGTTAACACATGAGTTTGGCGGACGGTAAACCACACCTATAACAGCGCCATTTTCAAGCTTCACAAAGAGGGTTTCAGCGCTTTGACAGCTGTAGGAACAGTCAGGTAGATAATGGAAGCTTATGTTGTCCCGTATAAAAAGCGCGACACCACCGCCACGTGCTATGCTTTCTCTTGGTTGCGATAACATGGTATAACCAGGTATTTTTATCTTTTCACCCTTTCTAAGCCATGTTTCCGATATCGCGATGATGTCGTAGGAAAAGGTATGTTGAGATATGTAGCTTAAGAGCAAGTCTAGGTTTTTAGTAATACTGCGCAGGTTGCAGTGAATCAGTGATAAGAAATCACGCCCTTGGCGTGTTGCATCAAAATGAGGGAAATCCATCGTTCCGTTTTTTTTTTCCTCACCCTTACTGTACCTGAGCAAGGTCCTCAGCACATGTCACATGAACTACACGCGAATTTTCTGTTTTGCGCATGAGTATCTTCCCATCAGATACCCAAGTGAACTTCCATTTATGCTCTCGCTTTGCATTCAGCGCTTTGTTCAGAAGTACTTTGTTTGCAGAACACAGATGCTCATTAATGAAAATGGGAAGGTTGTCTTTCAAACCCAAGGACGACGTGTTTAGTCTGTGTTTTTTAGCTGCTTTCAGGACCCTGTCTCTGACTTTGCGAGATGCAAACCTAACCACAATGTTTTGTTTGGTCTTATCCTTCGTCGGAACACGATGAATTACTTCAATGTCTGAATCCTGAATTTCGGATTCGATGCAGACAGCAAGATAGTTAATAGAGAACTGTCTTGTGTATGTTCTGCTTTCATTATCTGTAGCTGTTTGCATTTGTATTCAAAAGTACTACTGTCCAAATTACCCGAATGCCGAATTATTGAAAGTATCGAGAAAACAACAAACAAATGTCTGTTACATCAATAAACTTTCATTTTCTTGATATATACGTAAATTATGTCCCTATTTTGCGTAAGATCAGTGTAGAAACCACAATTTTCATCATCCTGCGACTTAATGACGATCACGGTGCCAGACTCCCGTGTTCAATTAGCCCGAAATGTGCTCTGTGCCCCTCCCTTCATGTGTACTGCCACCACCACTATCACGCGCATGCGACGATAGTTCTTTCACAGGCAAAATGGTCGGCAACCGATAGTGGATCGCGATGTAGCAAACGAGTTTCATGCCAGCATGCCGACCACAGCTGAAAGCTCTTCAACAGCTTCCGCCATATCTGAGTTAATAATTGTTGTGGTTTAACGGCTCAAAACCACGATATGATTATGAGGGACGCCGTAGCGGAGGGTTCTGGAAATTTAGACCACCTGGGGTTCTTTAACGTGCACCTAAATCTAAGTACTCAGGCCTCAAGCATCTTCGCCTCCATCAAAAATGCGGCCGCCACGGCCGGGATTTCATCCCCCGACCTTTGGGTCAGCAGTCAAGCAACATTACCACTAGACCACCGTGGCGGGTATGTTTGAGTTCTGTGACACTGACATTGCGCACGCATTGCATCAAGTTAAAACGAAGCTACTAGTGACGGATCCGCATGTGGAGAAAACCGTGGTCACTAACTGATGAAGATAACGATGCGGACAGCGCCGCCTCGTTGTGGTTGTCTGCAAACACCGTTTTTGCTCTTTTGTATCGCACATTTGCGGCGCTTGGCGCCCGGTGCGCTCCGCGGATCGTTTGAATGAACCGGGTTGCGGCCAAATGTGACCGAATTAAACAAGATTTTGATGTCGTGAAACAATGCATCTGCTGGCCGGGACGAGGAAACATGTCTGAATTATCCAATTTTTCAAATTAACAAGGGCCGAATTAACGAGCTTTTACTGTACTGATTTGACCAATGTTTATTATGGCTATTCTGTGCTTCATTTTCTTTTCACATTGTGCAGACTGTGTGATACGCATCTATGACACAAGCCGGGGTGATTTCAAGCAATTGAAATCTGTGTCTGCTCGAGATGTGGGTTGGAGTATTCTTGACATGGCTGTTAGGTAGGTTACAGCTGCGTCATGCGCTGTCTGCAAATACAGCTTTTTACTTTGAACAGAACTGGCTTTTTGTACTTTGAAATGTTAAGGCACAGGAGCTAGAAGTGTGGAAGGCGGCATTGAGAGTACTATTAGAATTTGGCTTGTTAGTTGATGGATTTTCCACAACCATGTACTACAGGATGTGGACAGGGATAATGCTATGTGCATTATCCCATTAGACTTCCAATGACAGTCAAACCTGGATATGTCAAACTCAAAGTGGACCGCAAAATATTTCGATATTTCAAAATGGTTTGGTGGCGAAGTTTTTGTTCCACTCTCAGTCAAGATTTCGAGATACCCAAAAGTGGGCACGGAAATACTTCGAGATAAAGGGCAATGAATACATTGCACCTATGCGAAATCATTCGGTATCGCGGAAAATTTCGACTTAGCCGATTTTTAGAGATATGCGAGTTCGAGTTAACAAGATATTACTGTATAAGTAATTTCCGGTGCAGAGTACTGCAAAACCCTGAGGATATGATCATGGTTGATATGGAATGGCAATAAGGAACAGCTTCAAGCGGTATGCTTCACTGCACAGTTTTCTTTGCTATCAGTCTTTTTCGCCGCATTACATGGCTGTACCGTGGTGAAGTTTGCTAAAGCAGATCCATCATTATGGAGTGCAAATAAAATCTCAGCTGTGTGAGCAATTTATGTTTCGAAACATGCATTTTGTTCATTTGTTCTCATAGCTTGTACTGCCCTTCAGATTTCATGCCCTGTTTGACAGCATTTACCAAAGCAGTGCCATTTCATCGGAATTAATATTTTTGATTATGTAGTTCATTGTGGGCAAGTTGGGGGAAGCACACTTGCAAGGGCGTAGTATTCGATATATCGAACGTGGAAGTGAACGGGAGTCCTATATACATGCAGCATAGTGGTGTATTCTCACAAAGGATTTCTGAGGGAATGTTAAGGCAGTCCATTACATGTTTTGACATATTTGGATTTGAGTGTGCCCTATTAAAGGAGTACTGACAAGATTTTGAGGCATTGCAAGAAGGAGCACATCGGAGCCAGGAAACATGTATAAAATATGTTTGATTTTTATGTTGTTGTCACCAGCATCTGTAAGCCAGCCCCACCGTTACAGACATAATCATGACGAGTCAACGCAGTTCACTGAGTTTGCGAACTCTGCATCCTGCATGTGGCTGTAGAAGTCGCTGGACAACAATTCACTCGTCGTTCTTTACGTGCACCATGTGCAACTGACAACACAGGGCTGCTGCTAGTACATCACGAGTTGCTCTCCCCATGCGATTTAACCTACGTCAGACTGTGTTTTGTGCAAATTTTTTCAATATGGTCTAAATGCTTGATAGTTTGCTGTTGTAAAAAATTGAGCTGAAACCAAAATATAGTTGGGATGATCCTCCTCCAGCTGTCTTTGTTTGAACGCACCCTGTTGTTATGAATTGCTGACTACTGCTGACAAAAGATAAGATTGCCAAGGGTATGTACTAGTGAGTCATCAGCAGTTGGCTCCTTATTCCCAATGATGTGGTGGCACTCCCCAATTGCATTTCCAACATTTTCTTGATTGTGAGAACATTTTTCCTGGCAACAGTGGCACATTTGTTGCTTTAGAATTCTAATCTGTTTAATATGGCGTGACTGTGATTTTGCTGTCTTTTTTTTTTTACTTCTTACCAAACATTGTCATGGATTCAATATTTCACTATCTGACGGTATTGAAAAAAGCCAGTAAAAACCAGAGTGCTGTAGCTAGATTCATAGTATTATAACTAAATATTGGAGGCTGTGACTCCAAATTTTGCTTGTTTGAAGAGAATGTCATGTGGCCACCGTTTTTGTAAATGAATGTAAATCCGCTCAAGTTACCATAAATCATATTTATACAAATGTTATTTTTATACTAGATCTTCACATCGTGCAGTCTTTGTAAACTAATTTTTCAATTTTCTTTCAGTCCTGATGGTCTCTATTTTGTGTATTCAAGCTGGTCAGAATATCGTAAGTGTGGAACATCTTTAAAAACCACTGTATGTAAAATGTATAGACAAAAAAAAAATTCTCAAACATTATGGAAATGAGATAGTATTTGCTTGCTGTCCTCATAATTACTTTTTCTGTGGAGGCAGAAATCTTAGGATGATTAGATATGTTAATTACAGCATTGGTTATAGAAATTAAAATAACTTTTTAATTAGTAGGTAGAGGGAGTCAGGTTAAATTGAATTGAAGCCCTTTCTGTGGAGAGCCCATTGTCACTTTGAGATTTCCAGAAAGCTGCCTGTATTAATTTTTGGGCAGGGATGAAGTTTGACCAAGTTCACCCTCAAAACCGTAGCTTCGATGAGCGCCACTGCCATATCATAGCAGAGTGACCAGAGTGACATCACTGTTTTCGACAGTGATATTGGTCCTTCTGTATTCATTAACCTACGTGTGCCATACGTGCTAGAATGGCAAGCACAGCCCTCACAATCAGAAGAGAAGTGGATTAATGACTGATATAACGACGGTTACTCATTCTGGCTGTCTCAGAAGAGTATGGCAGTTGTGCTCTTTGGCGCTTCAGTTTCGGATTCACCGGTGAAAATAGTTGGATCACGTCACTCAGCAAAAATTGCCGACGGCCACTTTTTGGAAGTCTCACAGTGGCAAAGGACTTCAATTTTCTAATTTGCCCTGACCACCTGTTTCGTCAAATAGAAAAGTTAATTAAATTTTTATAAATACTGCCATAATGAAAAGTCTCTAGCCACCTTATGATGTCTGCCACTACAGAGAAGGTAATTATGGAGGAAGCGAGCAAATATAGCACTTTCGGACATTTATTGAGAAGAGTGTGTGTGTGTGTGTGTGTGTGTGTGTGTGTGTGTGTGTGTGTGTGTGTGTGTGTGTGTGTGTGTGTGTGTGTGTGTGTGTGTGTGTGTGTGTGTGTGTGTGTGTGTGCGCGCGTGTGTGTGCGCGCGCGCGCGTGCGTTTGTGAGAGAGAACAGCGAAACTGTGCTCTGAGCTCAGAATATATTATCAACACAAGGACACTAATTTCCTTCTTTGGGGCATTTGTGTGCATAAAAAAACACTAAATTTAGACTGCTAAATTATTCTTTGAGAACTCTGTTGTCATTATTTCACAATTATAGGTTCACTATTAAAAGAGAAAATAAAAGCCGGTTTCAGTTTCAAACACCTGAATGTCAGTGTGCTGTCCTGTACCTCACTTTTTTTTTTTAATTTTGGCCACATGGCTCCAAGTTTTTCCTGAAATGTGTCATGTTAAGTATGTGGCTCATTTAGAATACAGTGTAATTTTTTACCAATAAAGAGTTATGTAGGCTCTGGCAGACGCCGTCAAAATCTTGTGATGTCACTACAAGATGGCATGGCAACTTCAAAGCATCGTCACCACCTGCATTTTCTCTTTTGGTGTTCTCTCTGTTCCATTGTCTTTTGTGTTTTCTCCGCTGCACCGGTGAAAGCATTTTCTCAAGGCGGGAGTGGTGCTCTTGGTACAGTTGTAGAAGGCTGATTTAACGATAACAAGTGAAATCACTTTCCTCTTGTGTGGTCCTTTACGGAGACGCTAAATAGAGTGATTTGGGCTGTATTATTAAATTCCCCTTTACAATGCAAAGAAGAAACACACTTGCAGTGGGAAAAGGTTTTATGGGCCAAAAAAAAGACAGGAATGAAAGACTTGTGATGACACCACCTTGAGGTTCTCATGCTAGGTCATTGTGATGTCTTGGATTATTTACAGTGCATGGTCAGGTGTAGCCAACAGCAGAATTTGGGAAATTTTAAGAAGGTTATAGAAAGTTTTCAAACCAGTTGTGACAAATGTTTCTGCATACATTGTGTAATATGGTCTCTGCAAGACTTGTTTTTTTTTTTAACCTAATTTTTTTTAACACAAATACTGTGTAAGTTATTGTTAACGGACATCTCCTTTTCATGAAATGTTGACGTATCCTCTAAACATTTTCATGAAATGGCATTGACGCCTGACCTGAGTGACATTTTATTCATTTTTTTTTTCTATCATAGCTCCTGGGAAATTGTAATGCTTCTGATCTCGTACAGATTCTTTTAACTTTTGTGTGGCATTTTTGTATTTTTCAATCCGTGCTGCAATCTTTTCTGGAGGGAGCAACTTTTTTTTTTTGTAATATTTTCCTATGCTTTCTTGACCTTCATAGCGCTGACATGTTGCTGAATAGGCACAGGCGAGACATTGCTGTAATTGTTATGGTCCACTTGTCGTTTCATACTTTACAGTCCACCTGTGCAATGTTTTTGGAGAGCACCAGGTCCACGAGGCACTGCCACTTTGCCCTGAGGATAGAAGGTTTTGCATCTTCTCCTTGCAGTTCTCTTCTGATGGAAAAGACATTCTTGGAGGGTGAGTGGCTTTTTTTTTTACCAGGTTTTAGTTAATAAGCAAATCTCGGAAAGTCCACGTTTATTCTGTAAGAGGTTAGGTTTTAGGGGCATTGCTCATTTATTTTTATATGACACCGTGTCAAACATAAATCTTTCAACAGTTGGGCAAAGCCGCTTCATGAGAAAGCATTATGCAGCTGCTCAAGATCTGTCACTCGTCGTAGCCTCAATCTACTGTAGAAAATTGACCACCTGAATGGCTTCATAGCACTTGAGCAGATGGAATGAGAACACCTAATATAAACAGCAATTCAAAGCCATACCCTCAAATACCTTGCGCCTCTAATGTGAATAGTTTACAACTGAGATTATACTATATGCACATCATGGTAGAACTATGAAATATTCTCTACTAATGCATTGTTGAATGCGGAATTTGTTAAGTCATCCTTCTGCCCCACTTTTCTGGTTGGTTGACTGCGGGAGATGGGAAACGCACATCTGGAAGGAAGTGGTGTAGCTAGGGGGTTGGTGGGGAAGCATGAACATACGTAAAAGGCGGTCGAACCCTCCCCCGAAAAGAACTTCTGGCGACACCCCTGTGGGAAGGACACATGTAGAGTCGCACATCATAGAACATCTGCGTGAAAAGTGTAATCTAGGCCATTATAAACACTCCTGATCATGTGCTGAATCTGTGTGTTTGCATTCTGAGTTATTGTTTGTTTCTTTCAGAGCAAATGACTCGTGCCTCTATGTATATGACAGAGAGGTTCACCACCGTTCCCTAAGGGTATGAAGCGTGCTGATTTTACAACACATTCCCATTGTCTTATAGAGGGCCCGGCAAGCAGCCATTTAAGTTAAACCATAAGCTCTTCTGCAAGTACAGAAAATACCAGGTGTAGTTGTTTATGACTGTATTGGTGAGCTACTAATTTCTTTAAGAATAAAAAGTCGCAGGACCCATCTGGTGAGTGGTTTAATACACACACCGAAATTGTTCATGCCACAGTCACATTGACCATATGCTTGAAATATGTCATGTACAGGGTGTCCCAGCTAGCTGTAAACAAAATTTTAAAATGTGCCACTGCACTAGGGGACACCTATAAAATTAAAATAGCCACTTGATAGATTACATTAAAATATTTTCGTTGAACACTTTGTCAGTTATTTAGTCAGTGTTGCTAGTCTTAAAATAAGAGGGTAAACTTCATCTCTGAAAGTGTTTAAGGAAGTCCAAGACACTTTTTTATATTGACACAGAAAATCTCTTCTGCATCACAATGTTTGTAAAATATGAATGAGTAAATCTTAAAAACGAATTAGTGTAGAATGAGACTTGGTAACCTTTATCTTTCCTTACCATATATGCACTTTGACAGGATAATATGTAATAAATTTCTATGGATCTTAACTTACTACCACAACAGCTACTTTCTTTCTGCCTTTGTGCAGAATTGCTCCAATTTTGTGTAAATTGTTCAGGCTGTACTTAAAATTGACAACTCTTGCATAGCAACTATGGTAACATGCCGACAGTGGTGTCAGTACAGCAACAGCATTATGACAGGCTATGACAGCAACACTCCAACAGCAATTTCACAGTGGTAACTATGGCATGGTAATGATGGTGCAATAACAACATGAGGACTTAAATATTGTATGTTTCAGAACACATTAATGGACAGAGCAACTTCTGTTTTAAGCTCTTTAATGTTGTCACTATGAAACAGTGGAAATTGCTCCATAGTGTGGCAAATAACATGTTTTGTCATGTCCTCCTGCAGTGCTTCATCATATCATTAAACTTTCACTCAACCTATCTGGTTGAAGTTGGTAGAATATGTAAATATGTACAGTGTCATTTTTGTTTTTCAAGTAAGAGATCAAGTTTTAATGTCTTTTAAAAAAAGCATGTGCTTTACAATGTTTTTAGAGAGTAATAATAATATCTGGAATTTAACGTCCCAAAACCACAATATGATTATGAGAGACGCCGTAGTGGAGGGCTCCGGAAATTTCACCCACCTGGGGTTCTTTAATGTGCACCTAAATCTAAGTACACGAGCCTCCAATTTTTAGAGAGTAGAAAGTACCTTGCATATGAAAGAGAGACGCATATGTCATTTTACTCCATTCTACAATGTGTTTCAAGAAAATGTGTCCAACCTTCTCAAAAAATCTGGAAAATACGATATTTGCTCGGGGCTTTCCGAATTGCTTTTTCTGTAGGGGCAGGAATCTTAAGGTAGTTACGAACATTATTTAGGGTAGTAATTAAGAAAGTTACATTAATTAACTTTTTAATTAGTGGAGTGAGGTGATTGTGTCAAATGGGAGAATTGAAGTTCTTCATGCGAGGAACCCATCCGAGCTTTGAGATTTCGAAAAAGTGTCCTCTAGTAATTGTTGT
Organism: Rhipicephalus sanguineus; assembly: GCF_013339695.2. NCBI lineage: Eukaryota > Metazoa > Arthropoda > Arachnida > Ixodida > Ixodidae > Rhipicephalus > Rhipicephalus sanguineus. Next base: position 258,897,153 of record NC_051176.1, read on the forward strand.
AGCGTAATGAAATTCAGTGAAATGCAACGGCTTTCAACAGCAAAAGCCATCGAATTCGGTTGAATTTCACTACTTCGTAATTATTACTAGAGGCCGCTTTTTCGAAATCTCAGTGTTGGGATGGGTTTCTGGCACAAAGAACTTCAATTCCCCAATTTGGCACAGTCACCTAACTCCACTAATTAAAAAGTTAATTAATTTAACTTTCTTAATTACTGTCTCAAGTCATGTCTCTAACCATCTTAAGATGCCTAGCGCTACAGAAAAAGTCATTCACTCATTTTGGACGTCTCAGAAGAATATGGCAGTTGCGTTCTTCCATGTTTCTGTTTAGGTTTCGCCATTGAATTTAGTTGAATTTCATTACTTCGTAAATATTACTTGATGGCACTTTTTCGAAATCTTAAAGTTGGGTTGGGTTTCTCGCACGAAGAACTTCAATTCTCCCATTTGACACAACCACCTAACTCCACTAATTAAAAAGTTAATTAATTTAACTTTTTTAATTACAGTTTCAAATAATTTCTTTAACCATCTTAAAATCCCTGCCACTACAGAGAAACCAATTTTGAAGGCAGCAATCAAATATCGCATTTTCCTGATTTTTCGAGAAGGTTGGACACATTTCTTGAAACACCCTGTATAATGTTTCACAGCAGTATGGCTGAAAATTTCATACCCGCTAACCATTTAAAATCAATTTTTTTCTGTGAAGGCATGGTTTAATCTCTGATGCATATAGTATTCATAATCATAATTACATCTACATAATTGCAATGAAACTGTAGAGGGAGATGAAACAGATCTATTAGTAGTGAAGAAAGCACGTGTAACTTCATTGACAGATTAAATGATGTAAATGAACTCGCTCTTTGTGCTATACTTCAGTGATCGTTGCTTGAGAAAATAAGACTAATGTGTCCATTGGTATACCCCTATTATAGTCAGCAGACTGACAGCATCTAATGATTGGGAGCTTTGAATTTCAATGATTGTTTGCCGATTTCTGTGTGAAACCAAACATCCCAAACATTCACTCTAGATCTGATCTGTTGTAGAACACAAAGCTTGCCTTGCTACCGTATTTATTGAGCTTCTATTCACCAGGCCATACCGTTCTGTGTTTCAAAATGCTTTACTTTCACACTCGGCTGCTTCATCCCTTTGTTGTCAACATTAACATTGAGGTGAACTAGAGTCTCAACTCAGTGGTTGCCTTTCTTGCCTCTGTCCCCTTTCTCCTAGTTCTTATGCACTACTAGTGTCATCAGTTACGCCCTCGCAATTAAAGTAGACCACAATATGTTATACCCCTGCCACAAGGGTTAACGTGTGTGCACTTTGACCGAGTGCACTTCACCGCTAGTGTCATTCGCACGGTGTCACACGGGAACGCTTTGTGACACTTTTTCAAACTCACTTCACTGAGTTGAAGTGTGTAGCATCGATAGCAGGTGGCTGAAAAATAAATATTGAAAGCCGAGGTGGTACTATTATTAAACCATCATTTTGTTATTAGGAATATTGTTATGTATTGTCACGTGCTATATTACAAAAAAAAAAAAGTATACTATTCTTGCTCTCCAGCAGTTTATGGCCATGGCTGCCAGGCATATGCCACCGGTTGCACCATGTAGTGGCCGCAATGTTTGCATCTGAGCAGTCGCTGTCATTTGTATCGTGGCTCATGGTGATGAATGAGATGACGTTAATGGTACTGGAATGGTTTACTTCGTTTAGTTAAGTTTAAATACTGGTTATAACTATAGCACATTACTATTTAGCAAACATTGCCTAAAAACGTGTATATATGCAGTGCCTACTGATCCACCCATCGTCATTACCATAGATTTCAAAGCACACTTTTGTTTCTTGTTTAGCAGCACTCACCTAAGTGACACTCTGTGTACTATAAGTGCACTCGCTCAAACTAAGCCTAAATTTGTCCGTGCGACAAATGTATAATTCAAGCACATAGAAATTTATTGCTTGTACAATATGGTGAATATAATTCATGTTAAGCCTAAATTTGTCCGTGCGACAAATGTATTATTCAAGCACATTGAAATTTATTGCTTGTACAATATGGTGAATATAATTCATGTTGCTTATAGATGAGGATCTGTTACTCTCGCACAACTGTTTAGAATAGGCTGAGCATTGTCACATTTCTTTCACTCTTTTCGGCAGTTCCCTCAGTCCCCAGAAAAAAAAAGGCAAACCCTTAGAAACACTGCGAATTCTGGTCTATACCCAAAATGTCATTTTCTTACAGATACGTGCCCATGACGGAGATGTCAATGCTGTTGCATTTGCTGACAAGACCTCACAGATCCTCTTTAGTGCAGGAGATGATGGCCTTTGTAAGGTGGGCAATGAGAAGAACGTGCATACTAATACATGAGTATAGTTGTTTATCCAAAGGTGACAAGCTGCTCCAATTGTAGCATCCAAGCTGACATCCTACTCCAGCGCAGGAATTTTGAAAGTACAGTAGACTCTCGTTAAACGGAACCTGAAGGGACCAAGAAAATGTGTTCCATTTAACAGGAGTTCCGTTTACTGAGAGATGAACAGGAGTGCAGAATCCTAGTATGAAACCAATTATATTAGATGCATTTGTTCCGTTTAAGCAGCAGTTCCGTTTAACAGATTTCCGTTTACTGAGAGTCTACTGTAGCTCAATTAAGCTGTATGCATGCTTTCATTCTTTGATTGGGAACTGTGGAGCTGTAGCCATGTGATGGGTAGTGTTTTAACACACATACCCAAATGGTTTTCATCCATCTTAGCAACTGTGTCCATAGTAAGACGTTCTGGTCAGCTAGTTGGTTCATAGCCTTCAGACGTTATTGAACTGCGCAAAAAGACGAAGACACGAGTGAGAAACACAAAGAACACCACAAGCGCAGACTGCCAACCTGTCTTGTGGAAGTCTGTTGTGCAAGTTTATTGGTAAAATGAACACAGTAAATACAGTATTATTGAGAAGCTAAGAAGCTTTATTATGACTGTTTAAATGTTTGGTGGTATTATATAGAGTGAACTTGTGTGAACTTTTTTTAAAAGTGAACTTTCTCGCCATCATTCTTGGTTGCAAATTTTGCTAATGCAAAATGGCAAACTTTTTCTAAATGTTTAGAAAAAGTTTGCCATGGTTGAATGTGGTTAAACCAAATTTGTGGAATGATAGCTCGGTTTTGCATGCTTTGGGAAAGGACGAAAACCATTGGTTTGCAGAGATTTAACTTTATTGCATGTCTTGGTTTGGGCAAGAACGACAAGAAGTCTACACGCTTCAACTACGTGCCACAACAAGGGAGCCAACGTGTTGCACCACTACACACAGACACTGCTCAGTGCCATTGGCACTCTAGGCGTGAACGTGCAGTGAAGTTGGATGCAGCCAGCACCTGTGGCAGTGGCAGCACGAAAGATTAGCCTTGAGCCGCTGTTCGTTTTTGCAAACACGCCGCACTATAGTTGGTTACAACCTAAGAAAAAAATGCCAGATCCACCCACAGCGGTTGCTGTCCCTCCCACAGAGAATTTGAATAAACGCTCTATTCAGTAGCGCTTGCTCATTTTCGTGATGGCAAGCACGTCTGGAGTGTTTCATGTAGTTAACCTTCCCATACAGACTCACATCTGCGTCGCTGGTTTTAGGATGGAAACTTGGAACATCCAGGTAAATTTTGTCGCGGATTCTGACATCGCTGCTCATCCAAACGTAATGTTTTAGGTAGTAACGACCTACCTTTAACTCTCGGTATGCATAGCGTTCACATTAGCCGAGAAAAAGTACTTCCAGTTTGAGCGGAAACCAGCTAGCCCAACTGTCTTTCGCAGGTGAATGACGGGCATGCTGGGATTCTGTGGGTGGAACTTATATTTTTTCTTGGTTTGTAACCCACTATAGTGTTTTGCTGAAGCTGTTTTGCCAGCATTGACTCTGGCTGAGCTTGAAGGTCAGATGTACGCAACAAGGCATTTTTCTGGGTTTGTACTGGGAGGAGTAGAGCTATCGCTTTAAAATAGATCAAATACTCTGCAATGATGTGTATAGATAATTAGGGATGGGCGAATAGTACATTTGAGGTTCGAAGCGAATCCGAAGCGAATAGTGATTTGGTCGAATAATTTCAAATCGAATAGTTCGAATACTACTTGCCACATATTTAAAAAAATGAGCATTTTCGTTATGACCGTTGCACAATATTTTTAAGAATTCGAACTAGGTATGAGTGAATGTCACTTTTTTGGTTTGAAATGAAGTGGAAGAAGCCTTGAATAGTATAACAATTTGAATAGCAGTAGGGTGCAAGTTATAAGTGGTACAATACTTTACAATTTAAAAATTACTTTACTTAGTGCCTATAAGCCCATATAACATGCTGTTAAACTAAAAAAATAAACAAACGAGTACATTTAACCCCCCCCCCCCCCCGGAAGGGTGGTTTCACGGCACAGCAACCCGACGCTGCAGTGAAACCACCTTTACAGGGGGTTATGTGCGGTCAAACATACACATATTCGTTCATTTCGAATAATATAAATTCGTATCGAAGCGAATTCGAATACTTTAATATTCATTCGAATATTCGAAACGCCCGAATATTCGCCCATCCCTATTAAGATAATGAAGTTTAAAAGGATACCTAGATGTGTCTTGTATAGACATGCTTATGTATGTTTACAGTTAATCTCCACTTGTTTTGGGGCAGGTTTGGGACAGGAGGACACTTAGTGAGAGAGATCCTAAGCCAGTGGGTATCCTTGCAGGACATAGCAACGGCATCACCTTTGTTGATTCTAAGGTGAGTTGTTGAAAACCTGAGTGTTGATTTTGGTCACACGAGTAATATCTTTGTCTGCTTTCCAGAATGATGCCAGGTACCTCATCACAAACTCTAAAGATCAAACAATCAAGCTTTGGGACATGCGAGCCTTTTCATCAAAAGATGGTATCCAGGTCTGTAAAACGGCTGTTTTCTCACTTTAACAACTAACTGCTTGGTTACACTATGTAGCTCTGTTTTTCTCGCTGTTTCGGCAACATAGAAATATATATCATTTTGTACATGATGTTGCAATTTTGTAGAATAGGACATTTAAATCTTCAATAGTATTTGAGTATTCTAGACAGTGGAACGACTATTGTTCAGGCATTTGAATATTTGGTGTAAACATATGCACACAACTGCATACCTTCACTATGTACAGTATAATTATGGGGCCTACCCATGTGCCAAAATTTTTGATGCAAGACCCTGCCCTGCTGCCAGTCTGAGTTACGTGCACTGTTTTTCTCTTGTTATTAATTTCACCATTCCTTACTTGTTTACTTTATCTATTTTAGGCAACAAAAATGGCAGTAGCCTGTCAGAACTGGGACTATCGGTGGCAACGTGTGCCCAAGAAACGTGAGTACTTGACTGCGAAATCATTTTTCATTACACTGGAACACATTATGTACCTAGCTCGAACATGACAAGACTACACACACCACGAATGCACACAGTGAAAGCAAAATTACTAATAACTGTGCTAATGCAAACTGCGTTACTTTATCCCAGATTTACACTAATGCCATTTTCACTCTTGCATTTCGTGCTTGCCTTGCCGCATCAAACAATGCATATGATTGGCCATGAGTCTGCTTTATCAGGTTTTCCAAATTAATGACCTTTTTCTTGGTACCTTCTCAGTGAATATGCATTAATAACATTCTACTGCATTTGCAATAGCTGCTTATTGCAGTATTAATTTTACTTTACTTATAGAAGTTGCATTTGAGCCTTACTTACCACACAGTTCTCTTTGAATTGTATGCAAGTACGTTATTTTTCCCAGCTTGAAATGCTGGCACATTCTGAGAGGCTGGTAACATTGTTAAATTGTTTCGTAAAATTTTTGCACTGAAGTCCTATCGCACATCTTGCATGCGGATAGTGTTACACTACCTGCAGCATTATCTTTATAGGCTGTCAAGCTGCCTAGAGACAGCTTTGACATGGTATTTTAGAGCCATGTAATCTTTTTTAAAGCTGATTGGTGCATTTGCGCATTGTTGGTTGCTTGTCCTGAGACCGAATAGCACTTTTGCCTGAGAGTTGTTTTCGTATCTTCCTTGAAGTGCTCGATCTCTGTGAGAAGCTGCCCGGAGACACATCTTTGATGACCTACCAGGGCCACACAGTCTTGCAGACCCTTATTCGATGTCACTTTTCACCTGCTGCCACAACGGGTCAGCAGTTCATCTACACTGGCTGTGCTTCAGGCCGAGTCATTGGTCAGTGAAAATTCTTTTTGTGTGTTCGAAAGTATTTTTCAGGAGTGTGGATGAGAGGGTGTATGCACTCTCCACCTTTGCTAGAACAGACTAGTCATCACAGGTTATGTGCAGTAATGATGAGCTTTGCTGCTCATATCTTCAGGGAACTTGCATGATCTATTTGGCAAGCTGCTGCATCTTTTTTTTTTTACTTTAGAGGGAATTTCTGTTCAAGGAAGCCGTTGCCTTGGCTTTGTTAGTGTTAGTGTTGTATATTTTGTTGCAGTACACACTTGGTGTATAAATGGGACATATACTGCAATATCATCTTTGCAAAGTTACAGTACACAGGCATCGACAGTCAAAACTTCCAAGCGGATGAAAGGAACATGCCGAAGTGTTTTGTCAAGTGATGAGGAAACTGTCTAGAACTGCTGCACTATTTAACAGTAAAAATAATGGATACTACAATCAAGATGCAAAACTGAATAATATGCTCGTGTAGTAAGTGGGTTGTAAAAGTTTAGAAACAAGACCTATACGGGCAAGGGGCAGTGAGTATTGAAATTGGAGTGTGATTGGAGTTGGTCTGAAGTGATAGAACATGTTTATCTCAAGTTAAAGAAAGTTCAGAAACTGAAAAGGCTGTACATGATGAAGAGTTGAAAGAGTTAAGTGATGAAAAGGTTCTTTGAAGAACAGCAACATCCTGTAGAAATGAGATAGTCATCAAAAGAAAATGTTATTTTTATTTGTTCTGAGCCAGTGCACACCAACATTTCTAGAACCAATTGAGTTTCACAGCTCCGCACGTGAGCCGGCACAGGCAGTTGATGCGTGAACTAATGCCACTGCTGTCAGCGTCTTGCTGCACCTGTGACCGTGAGCTGCGACGCAGGTTGATGCCACTTGCGTCCTCGCTTTCATCAAGAAAGTGCAAAAGATAATTCGCCAGACTCTTGACAGTCGCCCTGAGTTTGGATATTTGTGTTTGTACAACTTGAGGAAGCTTCGTTGCCTGTGATTGATTCTGAAGCTAATTTTCAGGAGATTGCAGCCAAGGGCTTTCTATTAAAGAAACGTCGCAGTTTTGCCGCAAACACAAACCAATGAATGTGATAGCAACAAATCGGAATGTTATACGAAGCAAGGCTAGCAGCTTACTTCTTTAGCATCCGACCTAGCGTAACTCAACAAAATGCTGGCGAATAGAAGTGCGGCTGTTGCACTGGGCAATGCGACCTTTGTGCTGTCAATCGCTTCAACGTAAACTGAGCAGTGGGAATGCAGTACGTGCAAAGGTATGAGTCATCATCTAATCCCTGTCAAGGAACAAAACGCTGGCCAATGAAAATGCGGCTGCCGCACAGGGCGAAGCGGCCTTTGTGCTGTCATTCGCTTCAACGTAAACTGAGCAGTAGGAATGCAGTACGTGCAAAGGTACAAGTCATCTACTAATCTCTGTCAAGGTAGGGCGACCGTGCCCGGCCATTCTTAAAAACGCAGTTTCTGTCAGAGCTATGCAGCCCCCTTCCTCAAGGACCCCTGCATGGGCCTTTCATGCGACGGAAGACGGTCAGCGCATCTTCTCTCTGCTTGAGCAGAGATTGTCGACTGCCCTTGCACCAGGGGCGTAGCCAAGGGGGGGTTGGGGGGTTCAACCCCCCCCCCCCCCGAAATTTTTCAGTTTTGCTTGCGTATATAGGCACGCACACGTACAAACGCACGCACGAACATACATAAAGTATGGTTGAACCCCCCGCCCCCCGAAAAAAATTTCTGGCTACGCCCCTGCTACGCTTTCACTTGCTCACAGAGCATACGACATGCAGGATGAATGTGATTGGCTTTGGACTTTATACGAAATTTCATGGTGACGCCAACGGCAAAATTGTGCCTGGAGTGTCCATATAATTGCTATCACAGTAAAAGAAGAAAAGTGAAATGTTGATTTCTTAACAAATGCAGTCAGCAAGAAGGCAAAACTGCTGTGAGCCATAAACATTTTTTTTATCATTGGGCATTGCGCGGCGCAGAATGTCAACTAAGTAGGGCACATCCTACTGTCCTACTGCTGTGAGCCACATTTTTTCGTTTTTGTGGCATTCCCGTACATAAGACAAAAATAAAATATTTGGAGAGTAATGCTGCCATGCAACAGTAATCTAGCTTGTTAGCATTACCTTCTTTTTTCCAAACTTGGCAATTCAGAATGCTGTGTCGCGCTGATAGCCGCAGGCCATTTGTTACTGGGAATTACTGCAGACGCGGTGAAAACACAAGGAAATCATGCAAGATAAACTACTATTGTTGTGTGGCAGTAAGACCCTGCCATACAACAATAATTGGCAAGTTTGTCAGGATTTTCATGAATATAGCTAAGTTACAGTATAGCTTGATCGTCTTATGACAGCCTAGCATTACAACAAGTGAACACACAGGTTGGCAGCATGTGAACATTCGTTTGAGCCTATGGTCGAACAGCCAGACTTGTGAAATTGACAGCATTATTTTAGCTAAAATTTGTTGGTACTATGGTGTATAATTATGTAGTGAGGGTTGTGGGTTGTGAAAATTTGTTTGTTGAAGCAGTTGAGGTTACTCAAAAAGTATCAAGGGTGAATTCTGCTGTTATGGCCGGTAACAGCTGCGACGACAATAAGGCTCAATGGTGCTGCAGAGGAGGATGCGTGAGGCATGAAGCAAAATGGGCAGTAGCACCACTAATATTTGCGACAACCGCCAGGTCCATTTCAGAGAGCAGGTGCCTGTAAGGAGCTGCGAAACTGAATTGGTTTTAGAAACATTGGTGCACACTATGTGTGTACAAGAGAAGTTCAGCATCAGAGTTTGTGTAGGTGCCATCAAGGTGTGAAAAACAAGTTTATATATTCTACTGTTACATTTAATACGAAATTAATCATTCTGCACCTAGTCATGTGCTGGTTTGACGCATGTGTGTACTGCTAGCCTAGCCCAGTATGTTGTAAGGGCACTAACGTTGTAATAAGTCTCTTAAGAAGTAGGTGACATCGAACTGTGTGGGTTGGGCTAGTTGGTGCATCGCTTTAAGATGTGGTTCTGGTGCAAAGCAAAGGAACACGATGAAAAGGATTCCATTTGTTTTCCCCTTATGCCAGAACCACACTTGTGGCATTTGTGTTTTTTGACATGTATGACTGCATCCAAGCATGTATTTGACTGTTCTGTTCTCTTTTTTTCAGTCTACGACCTTCTAACTGGAAAAGTGGCAACTGTTCTATCTGGTCACAGGGGTTGCGTGAGAGATGTGTCATGGCATCCCTACCTGCCTATCCTGGTGAGCTCATCGGTAAGTACAAGAAAAAAAAGTAACAAAAGAGCTGTGATAGATGTATCGAAACCATGATTGATTTCGTTATCAGCTACAGCTTCAGAAAAATAACCAAGTTATGAAGTATTAAGAGCGTTGGCTACAAGGCATTGAACAGGATTTGCAAGTGCATGGCCCAGTCTGTTGAAACAGCGAGGAGGGTGCATAAGGACTATTAAAAGGGCCCATTGGCAGATTTGGGCATCTTAAGCGAACAAGTGCAGCATGTATGTCACGTGGTGGTAATCATGTTTGCAAAGTATGAAACATCTCCGTGGCATGAAAATGGTTGATGTTTGGAACAGAAAAGCACGGGCCTTCATTCTCGAGAAAGTTGAGCTTCATGTGAAGCCACATGCACAAAAGCTCCTACACAACGTGCACTGCGATACCCATGGCAACAGGGTGGTTCTATTTCATTTAACTTGCCCAATAACAAACCGATTAGAAAAACTTTTTGTAAGACACTCCATATATGGCACCTTGCAACTTACAATGTACATACTATACTGAAGCAGGGCAACCTGTTGTATACATCAGTAAAAGGTGGTCGTGATTGATGACAACAAATATTAAGCGTAAATAAATTTCTATTTTGTAAAGGTAGACTTGTCATGTTTATGATCGCCACACTTCGTGGCATGCTACATTTCTTGTGTTGCAGAATCAGGTATGCACTGGATTTAGGTGCTCATTGCAAATTCGGCATTTCTCTGTGCTTCTTCCTTTAATTTCACTCCCTGGAGAATTAAATCAGTTCTGTCAGTCCTGTCGAGTAAAAATAATGGAAGTCAACTGTACTACTTAGTGTTTTCATTGGTCCACATTATCTGACCTGAAGCTTTTTTGTGTGTCTAATTATGTAAAAAGCTAATGCAGGGAAGAAGGCACAAACACTTTCACCGAAATTCCTGAAGTAACTGCTGTCATTCCCCAAGTTCATGCTATAGTATTACATGGCAACTCTATCCCCCGGTGCTAAGGCTTCACGAAGTTTGACATAGCGCACCTGAAGTGGGAATTGGTAACTCGACGATGTATATGAAGACTAAGCAGCATTCTGTGTGTGTGTTTGAGAGATGAGTTGGCTATCAAAAGTCCTGTAAGTTATGGTTTTGTGCTGAAATTCTTATACTTGAGGCTAATGGCAGTGTTTTGGTTTCAGTGGGATGGTTCTGTTTGCAAGTGGGCCTACAGCAGTGAACCAGAAAAGCAAGAATCAAAAGGAAAGTCTGCTCACGAACACCCCAAGTAACGCAGGATGCTGGTGCAGCCTATGTATTGAAGAGCTTGTGCTGAAGAGTCAACATTTGCCTTACTAAAGTGTGCTGGTGTCAGTTTCACAGTTTGCTTTCTTTTTTTTACTGGGACCTGATGTTTTGTATCTTAAATTGCTGTTCTTTGCAAGGTGTGGGTGTGAACTGAATGGTGTGTTATGAAGTGCGAATGTGTAGTCATGGTAATGAACATCAACTTGGGTGAACAATGTATTAATGACAGGGCTCGCAAAGTTTACAGCATTCCGTGGTACAACATGCAGCTGCTATAGTTATCTTTTTGAAGCCTCACTATTTCGATCTCATCACAAACACCAACAGCATCTGAAGAACCTTTTTGGGTCTTATGTGTTTGACAAGCTGCTTGTGTTACTTGCAGTCTGGAAATGTCAAGCACACTGGCCTGCTGTTTAGCATATTGCTGGTTGTTGCACTTGCAAAGGGTCTTTCACTGGCTATTACATAAAGGAGGAGAAATTGCTCCTTCTCATCCTCCTTTGAAACAACCTTTTTTTAAACTACTAAAAATGTGTAAACAAATATGATGTTAATTTGCCACATCAACCTCATTTGAGCATAAATTGTAGTATATGATGTTATGTTTGAGCTTATGTGCTTTTGTGGTTGTCAAGAAAGGGTCATTCACTGACAAAATTTTACATTGCAATTGTACCAAAATGTTGCACATATCTCCAGATTGCTTTTACAGTGTGATATTATTATTGCTCCTTTTTTTAGCATTGCAATATACTAGATATATAACATTTTGGTTTATAGCCATTTCAAAAGCAACTGTATTCTTCTAGACTTATGCCAACTTGCTATGGCTTATAGTTACTTTGTTTTTTGCTCACTTCATCCTTACCGAATGCTAGTAGGAAAATTGTAGTTATGATCTATGAGAAAGGGCGGTCCATATTTTTTCTTTGTGCATTGCAAGTGCTTAGTAGGAAACCAAACTGGTGCCACTGTAGTAACATCGGATTTAGGTTGTTAAGATAGTCATAATGAAGTCATGAACATAATTCACTCATTGTCATAATTATCTCTGAACAAAGTTGAATATTGTATTAGTGCTTCATTGTGTTTTTTTAGTGATATATCTGTTCGGCTGTAGAGGACTGATCATCATAAACACAAAGCAGCTGACTGACAGCCTTGCTGAGTTAGCTGGGCTGAGTGAATTCATTCAGATCTGCTTCACAATCATTATGATCAGAATAGGCACTCATAATTTCATTTTGTGAATTTGTGTGTCGGTTTGTTACACAAGCTCTTTAGGTGCAATCCATCTGAGGTGGTAGCTCCATCTCATGTGCTTTAATTTCGAATGTTTTTGTGCACATATTTTTTGTTAGTTTTTGAAGCCTTTGTGTGAAAAATAAAGTTGCATGTATCACATTATCTTCCTTGGTGTGCGTCTTCTAATTTGACTCTATTTTGATATTTGCCATCTGTGGATGTTATAATTCATTCACTTTGTGCACTACAGCTTTCAGAGCGCGTGGTTATTATGAACGAAGACGACTTCGGGCTCCTACATTATCGTTAGGACGACTCATAGGCGAAAGCCTGATCGCCAATGCATTAGTAACTGAAACGTTCCGTCAGAATACGACGGGGCATTTGGCTCATTGTGCCCTCATTTCGTACTTGCCGAGCCACCTTTGGCGTTGAGCGGTCACGTGATATCCTTTCGTAGCGGCTTTTCGTTCGAGGTCACGTTCGCATGAGCCATATAAAGCCTTCGCCTTATTAGTTTTTCCGAGTTGTATGTCACAACAGCAAAGCTGTACAAACAAGTTCTTGCGCCCTTTGGATGTGCATTTGAACCCAGATAAATGTATCTATTGGTGCAGGCTGCGCGCAGTACGTTCGGGTATCGCTTTTTTTTTTTAATTGAAATAGTGAAACGTAATGCGCGCACGAAATGTAAGCATGTTGGACTCGCGCAATCATCGCAACTCCTATCGGGAAAGCTAAAGATTAAGCCGTAGGGACATCACGGATAAGTAAAAGAAAACAAGGGAAAAAACCTATTGCAATAGATAATTGCCGGCTTGGAAAAGTGCCGCGTTTGTATGGAAAGCCTTATAGTATCTCCTGACAGCTATTATGCCGCTAAACATGATGCAAGGACGTTCAGCTTCTTTTCTTCCTTTCAATTAGCAATAAATTGGGGTTTTACGTGTGAAAACAATGACTTAATGTGATTAGGCACGCCGTCGTGAAAAACTAGGGCGTACTTTTGACCAGCTCGAATTCCGTAACGCGCATTAAATCGAACAGTACAAACGGTTATTCCGCCCGCCAACGAAATGCGGACGCCACGACTGGGGCGACAGCAGCGCAACGTTGGTTGGTTGGTTGATCCTAGAGGAATGGCACAACCCACCACGGGGGATCGGCCACGAATCGTGCGGCAGTAGGATGTGTGAGTGAAAAAAAAAAAAAAGGGGGGGGGGGGGAGAAAAAAAAAAAGGATAATTCTCAAGAGATAATTTTAGGTAAGCGAAAATGTTATTTGTGTTCGCGGTTTCCCAATTGAATGCTAAAGAGATAGAAAAGAAAATGGAAGAGAAAGAGTTAGTTAAATAAAAGCATTAAATAAATAATGAGCGCAACGACATAGCAACTAAACTATATACGGTAATCCCTCGTTCATGACTAAGTCATCGGGACGGCGAAAAAAATCGTTATAAGCGGTATCTCGATATAAGCGACCACTTAATTGCGCCACAAGTGCGGGGAAATCAAAACACAATCTATTCAGTGAAGCAAAACTTTATTTTATAGACTACAAATAAACACGCGAGGCACGCCTAACAAAGCACTCTGAATTTTCGACTCGATTCTGAATGACACAATGGCCTGCAGCACGGATCCAAGGGCACGCGCCGTCGGCACGCCTAACAGAGCACTCTGAATTTTCGACTCGATTCTGAATAACACAATCACGTGGCCTGCAGCACAGTTCCAAGGGCACGCGCTGTCGGCACCAAAGTGATTGAACGCGGCGGGCGACGCAGAAGTTTCAAAACGTCGTCCAAGCATCTCTCTTCCTTCGTGCGCGCTGGTGATGGCGGCGGCTGCAATGGCGGACTTGGCTTCGGCTTCACGTGTTACAGAAGAAAGGCGATCGGAGTCGTGAAAGAAGCATGAACCGCGAAGGGCACCCGCAGTGTTTTGTCGTTTGCGCTGTCATCCCAACAAGTCCTACAGATGCTGTTTTACCATGGATTAAATACCTGCCTATATACAAACTGTGTTTTGTACCGTGTAGGAAACGGGGGGAAAAACTGGGGGGGGGGGGGGGGGTAAAGTTTTTTTCGTAAGCAGAGAGAGAGAGCAGGGGCAGTTAAATTGCTATTTAATTAGCATGCATGTTTCCGTTTATTTGGTTGAATCGAGCTTGTGTAGATGATCGAGGTAATGAAAAGGCCTAGCTTCCGCGCTATAATTGTTTTCACACTGTGGACATATATTCCATTGCCGTTCATGACACGAAGACGACTACATAATATGTTCAGTTTTCTGAAGTTGATATATCTATGTATTTTTTTCTATAGGTTGAACCACCCGTTCTTGGTCTATATCCCAAATTGTGGGTATGCGCCACGTGGTGAAGGAACATCATTATCAACATCATGTCATTGTGAGATCTCAAATTCTCAGTTTCAGACTGGCTTCTTGCATTTATCGCCAGCAAGGCGTACAGGTTTTTGTAGTGCTCCTCTCCAGTGATACCGTTTACTACAGTGTCGTCGGAAACTTCGTAACACTTCGCGTTATGAAGGATTTTTCAAGAAGACAGCGATTACACAAACATGCACTGAGAGGAAGAAAGACATGCATGAGGAGCCGCATCTCCCCACCCCCCTTTCTATGAGAGGGGGGGGGGGTCACCTGCATTTGTTGCAAAGGAAACAAGAAATCGAGACGGTAATGCGGGCTAGTTGGTTGTGATTACTGGCATTCATTTCGGTCGCGCAAAAAATAAAGACGCAGACGCAAAAGAGGACACGTATATACAAGACGGGCGCCCGTCCTATCTATGTGTCCTCGCTTGTGTCTACGCCTTTATTTTTTAGCGCTACCGAAATGAATGCCAGTGAAGTAAAGAAAGTCGCCATAGTCACAGTCGTCATGCCCGTGAAGAAATGAGGCATTTAAAAAATGGCGGCACGGTGCCGTCGTGGCCGAGTGGTTAAGGCGATGGACTAGAAATCCATTGGGGCCTCCCCGCACAGGTTCGAATCCTGTCGACTGCGCAGAAATTTTTTTTCTTCGGTATGTTTAAAATTTTTATCGAACTGTAGTGCCGGCTCAGTAGGTAATTATCAATTTAACTCATTAAATTTAATATTAAGCTTGCAGTGTTGTTCTTGCTTCGTTGTGCATTTGATGCAGTTCGCATGCTGTAGCCAAGATCTTGTTTGGGGGGCAGGGGTCCAATCCCTACATATGCACGTGCGTGTTTGTATGAGCGCGCGTAAAAATACACGTACAAAAATAAAAAATTACGGAGGGGGGAGGGGGGGGGGTCTGAATTGCGCGAACTCCCCCACCTCTGGGTACGCTTATGTCTGCTGCGACTCTAAATCTAATTTGTTCTGCGCTGTTACTACTATGTTTTCGCAAAGTTTTTGAGAATAGTCGTAAGCAAGAAAATGTGTCCCACATTGGTGTCGCACATACAAAAGAGCTGTGCAGCGATGAGGTCTTGACTGAAGTAAGAAGTAAAAAAAAATACTGTAGCAGAGCGTGGTTTCGATCCACGGACCTCTGGGTTATGGGCCCAGCACGCTTCCACTGCGCCACTCTGCTAAGCACAGAGCGATTGCTGTGTAGCACCTGCTCTATAGGCGTTCTTTTTTTTTTTTTTTTTTCACGGACAGCTCCCTGGGTGCCGCCATAATCCTCTCTGGGTTGTGGTAAGCTTCCCAAATTGCATTGCCGAGGCTGTGACGTCAGCCTGTGTACTCCCGTGCCACAGTCCAAGATGGAGGTGTTTCTTGCGTAGACCATTGTCCTCTACGCATTGACGAAGTGAACGGGTGTAACTGCACCCGCCTGCCGCCATTGGAACAGCGCTAGATAAAAACGAAGACAGATTCGCAAACTCGTCGGGCCACGTGTCGCGACAGCAGTTGTTGTAATATCGCGACGTTTTAATTGTGACTATGGGGGTCACCTATCCAGTTAAAACTACAGCGTTCTTTTTTTTTTCGGACTGTCGTCTTCCTCTTGCGTATTTCCCGTAAGAATGGAGGATGTGCCTGTCGGTGACTATCACCTTATTCCCGGCCAATTGTATACTGTTGTTCAACTGAAGAAAATATAGTTAAAACGATAATAAAGAGTTTACGTTGTTATTATTTTTCGTAGGCATAACATGAAAACTAAGTCTGATTCGCCGAAGAAAAAAAAAAGTTTACTAACCCACCAAAAATTACATTGTACATAAAACGTACTTTATTAAATACTGGATCAAACAAAATGATGCGTTTCGCTATTCTTAAAGGCGTTTGATTTATAAAATCATGATAAATGAGGAACAATTTGTGTAGAAATTACGGAGTGCGCGATGCCTTTCTCATATTTCTTGTTTTTACGTAATGTGACCGTCAGCTGCATTTCACATATGTTTATGACTGCATACGCCCAAGGGCAGGCTTTTTGCTGATGACGTGATAGTCGCGACATTTCTTCATTGTCATTGTTATCAACTAATTGTTAATATTTTCGTTGAAGGATTTTTCTGAATCTCGGTTTTTGAAACCTTGAAAAGTATAATACAAAACTTTAGTGGGCCATGCATGATGTAGTCTTTTCTACAAACCAGTTCCGGTTTTGTTTATAAGAAGGAACACTTGGTATCATGACCACGTGGTCATGATGCATAGCGCAGAATGTGGTCACGTGGCAGCGAGACATCACGACGTTCAGACTCCACCACCCCCTGGTTCGCTCGATGCGTGTTTGTGTTTTAAATGATTTACTTCAGTCTACCACTCTCTTCTAGAACACAGATGTGCGTATAGGCCACTTAAAACAGACATGCGATGTCAAGATTGTCGCGGAGACTGGCACGGAAGCTACTAGGGGACATTGCTACGTGCTCTTCCCTGCTGCGTCTCCATATAGCGATTTGCTATTTATATATATATATATATATATATATATATATATATATATATATATATATATATATATATATATATATATTATATATATATATATATATATATATATATACGACTGCATTAAAGATGGCAGGCGCAGTCGAAAAACATAAAACATTTTGCGCCCTTTAGCACGTCGATCGCTGCTCCCACCAACATTAACCCGTCTTGCTTGCGTTTCCTTTTTCCTCGAAGAATGTGCATATTCCGATTTTCTTGTCAGTAGGAGCGTACCCAGACAATTTTTTTTCCTGGGTACGCCCCTGCACCCAGGCGAAGGGGGGGGGGGGTCTGGTCTCCTCCCGAACGCGCTGCTGGTCTGCGCGTTCGGGAGGAGTGGCGTCGTAGCCGCGCCAGACACACTGGCGCCGGCGCGTGCGCGACTCGCCGCTGCTGGTCTGCGCATTCGAGAGGGGTGACGTCTTAGCCATGGCAGACACAATGGCGCCGGCGCGCGCGCAGCTATTCGCCTTCGCTGTGCAGTCGCCGTCTGACACTGCGCTGTAGCCGCTTGATAGCGCCTCTGACTGGCGTTTGTAGGTGGGTAACGCCATAGAGAAAGAGAGCGCAAATGCTGCTCAATGACGCAGAAGAGCCGAGAAGCTTATCTCATCGGATCCCGAAGTAGTTGCCTGGCAATTAGCGGTTCAGCGTACGAAGAATGAACAGAAGGCTAATAATCCTAGACAATCTGGAAAGCTAAGAACACTCAACTGAACCTTTGGCTAACGCTACGTATATCCTGGCATAGCCGAGCTAAGCCACTGCAGTTTTTTTCATTGCAGGGAATTTGTAATTTAACGATTTCCGCTCTCACGTAGGAAACAATATGTCGTCCAAACCAGCTCGTGCGTAAATGGATTTATGCACCCACCCCCGAATAATAACCTACCTACTTCAGTATCAACTCAGGGCCATGCACAGGACCCCATGGCTGAGCCTCAAGACCCAAAGCTTTACCAAACCATACCATACCACATTTTATCGGTATGGTAAGAATAATCAGCTGAACATTTGCTAACGCTACGTACATCCTGGCATAGCCGAGCTAAGCCACTGCAATTTTTTTCATTGCAAGGAATTTGTAATTTAACGATTTCCGCTCTCACGTAGGAAACAATATGTCGTCCAAACCAGCACGTGCGTAAATGGATTTATGCACCCACCCCCGAATAATAACATACCTACTTCAGTATCAACTCAGGGCCATGCACAGGACCCCATGGCTGAGCCTCAAGACCCAATGAAGCTTTACCATACCATACCATACCATACCATACCATACCATACCATACCATACCATACCATACCATACCATACCATACCATACCATACCATACCATACCACATTTTATCTGGTATGGTAAGAATAATCAGCTGAACCTTTGCTAACGCTACGTATATCCTGGCATAGCCGAGCTAAGCCATTGAAAATTTTTATGGGAGAGCAAGTGTGTGCGAAAGCATTAACTGACTGACCGTGTCGGATTGCCTTGTATTCTTATCAGCATTTTTGTATTAGAAAAACCGCTCTCTACGCGGTTCAAGACTTTTTAACTTGTCATTACTTCAATGATCCCTTCAGTGGTTCATCAACACAACATATTCTGCACATACAAATTCGTTTGAGGGGCATTTTGCAGTGAATGTTTGTCTTGTCAATGGACCATGATCTGAATTCTAAAATACTGAAAAAAATGTGGGCATAAACAGCCCCCTGTGAATTAGCTGCCGGACATGTAGGACGGCCAGAAGTCCGTTGTCAATGGTTGGGGACCTAAGCCAAGCTCCTAAAAAAAAAAAAAAAACCTGGGCCGGCTCCGGGGGGGGGGGGGGGGGCTTAGCCCCCCATGAAGAAGTCCGGGGGGGGGGGGGGGGGGAGGGCGAGCACCCCGCACTCTCCGCCTATGCACCCGCTGGTGGAAGGTTGTGCTACAGTATTCTAGTACACTGTTGTTGTGCTAAGGAGGGCAGCTTTGGAGGAGTAGTGACGTCGAAAGTGGCCGCAAGGAGACGGAGTCGACATGACGGCGATTAGACGGCGAGCGAGAGCAGTGGCTGGCGTCCGAACGGCTTGGAGACTGGAGAGCGAATGAGGAGGGGAAGGCAGTGGCCGCGTTTATAGGGGGCAGTGGCGTAGCTGGTGGGTGTCAATTTTGCATGTGTATATATGCACGCACACATACAAACGCACGCACGAACATACATAAGGTATGGTTGAACAACTCCTCCCCCCCCCCGAAAAAAATTCTGGCTACAGTACTGATAGGGGGGTGCGCAGGTTCGCCATTGGGGGGGGGGAGGCAAAGTTTTGCCCCCCTCCTTGGTCCGTTCAAAGGACAATGGAAGAAAAAAATGAAAATGAAGCGATGACATGCTTATGACAATGACATACCTTTGGTTCCTGGCTTTCCTGAAGTAAAGATGTGAAGTAAAAAGTAAAAATTGGGTGGCCATACTGGGGATCGAATAATTGGGTGGCCCCCACTTGGTGATTAGTGGAGGGGGGCAGCCCCCCCCCCCTGCCCCCTTCGTGCGCATCTGTGAACGTCGCGGAACGCAACGAATTTTGCGCTGGAAAGCGCCGCAAATGCCGTGGCTCGAGTCTGAGGTTGGATTTGTTGTGCTTAAAACATTGTGTGTGCACAGCTCAATCGTGAAAGCTAACCGGTTTTTGCAGTAGGGGTTTTGCATGATCAATGGGCGACTTTTTCCAGCCGTGAAGTTTGCAAAACAAGAGTTTTTCGGCGCCCCGTTGTCGACAAAACTGCTAATTCTACGGTTCTAGTGTCGGTGTTTGTGCACCGTCGCGTCCAGGAAGAAAATTCAATGACCCTAGCATGCATTTGGACCGTTTGTCACTGTCTAAAGCCAGGTGGCGCGTTTCAGCGCCAGAAGTGCCAATGAAGTGCTCTTTAGAGCGCTAAACTTTGCTCGAGAGCAACCCATGTAATGTAAACTCAGCCCGCGGTCTTTTGGCCACTTTTCTACATCCAAGGGACCGCAGTTTTCAGGCGCCGCAAATCGCCGGTACAACTTTATTTTCGTGTAGATTCTATGATGGAGGACACCAGCGATGCGTTTACGACAGAAGATTAACGGTTCGGGCGCGCTGCACCATGGCATTTGACAGCTCCCGTTCGTTCCGCAGTGAACATCTGGGAGCACTCGGCACTCGCTTGGTACCCGTAGGTCGTGGGTTTGGTACTTTGGTAGCCTGTTCTGTGCCTCGATGAGACTAGTTCGTCGGCGGCATTAATTTGACACTGTATGCGCAAAAGGGTCGCCGCCGCCGTGCGTTTGGGTCGGGACCGGAAGAAATTTCGAAGAAAGCGATATTTCGAGTAAAGCGATTTCGTTATAACGAGGGATTACGGAACACGGCGGGCCAGTCTTCGCAATCATTAGAGGTGTCTACATGTTTTCGTTTTTTTTGTTTTATTGCGATAGCAATTATATGGACAGTCTCGGCTGGAAAATGTCCGTCCCCGTCGCCGTCATTCACCGTATATGTATAAGTATGTATATATATAGAAAAGCCACAAAGAAAAATAATTCAGAAATTCTTCTGAATTATTTTTCTCGCTTTGCAGCCCGCCGCGTTAGACGTTAGGCCACGACAGCACCGTCTTTCAGCCTGCTAACGGCGTGCTATTTATATACACCATGTAATTCAGCATGCTTTCTTAGTGGCCACATAGATGGCGCGACGTGCGCGCGTGTGACGCGCTTTAAAGATCGTCGCCCGGCTCCTGCGAACACCGTTGCTCTTCGCTCTACAGGGCGTGGTCGCTTTCGTGCGCTTATCTCGAGGAAAGAAGGGGTGGCCGGTGGGGTGCTTCGCTTCGCTCGCTGCAGCGGCCGCGTTTGCGAAAGGAGCGCGCTGTTCAAACAGAAATAAGTAACAACTGTGACAATTAGTTCGCGCTCGTCTTGTGTGTACCTGTTCGTTCGTTTCGTGCGTCGTGCTTTATGTTTGAGCAGTGCGCTTCAAGTGTCGAGCTGTGACGCATTAGTTCGCGCTCGTCCTGTGTGCGTTCTTTTCGTGCGTCCTTTGGGCTCGAGCGACGCGCTGGCAATTGCGAGCTGCTTTCCGTTCTTCGTGTTACATTACGATTTATTGCTATTGCATTCATTGCTTCGCCCTTGCGCCGAAACTGTGACTTTTTTTTTTGCTGAATGCACGGCGCAATGAAAAACATAAGACGCACTGCTGCAAGCCACTGTCGGAAACCAGGTAGACGCAAGAGTGGAATCAGTGAGGCGTCTAATTAAACTGGTCCCTTTGGGCACACAGCTTCCGTAGGGAATAATAGAAATAGAGAATGAACAGGAGAGACAAGAACAGTGCTAAAGTTCGATACAACTGTCCGATGACACGCTGAATAGCCATAGGAACTGCCGAGATTGCAAGGTTCTGGGAAAAAGTGTTCTGTGAATGACCCGTACGGATCCACAGCTTTATGATGCACGCAACAGTATAGTCACGTGTCACTTTTCAGATTTCCTGGGCTTTCTTTATCAACCGGAAAAAATGAGCACGCAACTAGTATGTTGTTGAAAATAACGCAGTTAGATGTCGCGTGAACATTCCTACATATGCGTCATTGACATTTTGATAATTAGGTGAGTGCTTGCCGGGTTAAAAATATAATTATGACTAATTAATTAAACCTCCTAAACGAAAAAAATAGTAGTGGCTGCTCCAGTGTGCTAGGAACGATATACACTAGCTTTGCTTTGCGTGACTCCGTTCCTCTTTTTTTAAATCGTGCTGCGCGACAGTTGGGACGCCCTACATATATAGCATATTCGCACCTACATTTCCTCAAATTTTAGCAATGTGGCTTTTATGTTAATTTGAAATTACATCGGAAAGAAATAAACAGCAGTCGTGTTTTTTTTTTTTTTTCTTCGCACTGCTCTACTTTCGGAAACCGCAGGACCAGGAAAACAGTCCACCTCAAACTTGGGGAGAACTTATGTGCAAAAACAGAACGGTAGCAAACGCGAACGAACCTTTCTTGTCCTGCCCTTGTGACTTAATGAGGGCTAGTTGGTTCACAATTAGAGCGGAGGATGAAACAGCGAGACAAGAACAAGGACAACATAGCAACGACGCGCTTGCCCTGCGGTATTCGTTCCTTTGTTGTCCTTGATCTCGTCTTGATGTTTCGTCATCTGCCCTCGTGCAGTTAGCCACAAAAATCGTTTACCAAGAAGTCCAGTCTAAAACCCGTTTTCAGGGGAACTCGCTCGTTTTCGGATGATTTTCATGGCAAACTCGGGTTGGTATGAGTCAGTCCATGCTGGTTGTTTCAATTATAAACGCTTCTCTCACGTATGCACACGCGTTTTTAAGCATGATGACTACTTTTATATTTTTTGTCTTCTTTCTTTGTGGCGTTTAGGTCGAAGTTGCAGAAGTTCTCGTCAATAATGTTCTGCGCGATCTTAGTGCCTTTTTTTTTCCCCATTCTGACAGCATGGCACACTAATTTATCTTCAACCTTTAGTTGCTCGACCTTCTGGGTACTACCGTCGCCACAAGGGTGGCTTTCTTTGCCACTCCATTGACAAAGGTGCCGTACACCACCTCCATCAATCCCGCGAGACCACGACCTGCAGTTAAATATAACGCAAGAGCCAGCGCAACGAGAGGTTAGCGCGCAAGCACGCTCACATGAGTGACCGCGAGCAAAGCACGCGCACTGCCGTTGAGCACAGCGCGAGGACAGAACGTGCGCACGAGTGACTCGGAGAGCGCACGCGTTTCGCGAACACAGAACGAGAGTAGAGAGAGAGAGAGAGAGAAAGCATGCGCGCCGTCGCGTGCAGTGCACGCAGCCGCAATGTAAACAAACCACCGACGCAGTGCCTAGCGCGACTATGGTGGCATAGCGCGACCGCATAGCGAGATTTCCAATAAAGGGAGCGCTTTTCAGAAAGGCGCAACAGCGCCCCCCGGCCCAGGTTTTCTTGTCTATATTTGGATGGGAGCGAAGTGCTAAAAAAGTCCGTATACTTAGAGTAGGTGCACGTTAAAGAACTCTAATTGACCAAAATTCATCCGGTTTCCCCGCTGCGTTGTGTCTCATTATCATATCTTCCTTGTAATTTGCACTTAATACCCCAGATTTTCTTTTGTGCGTGTGTGTATGGTTTGCATGGCACCAGTCGTTCTCTCACCATCCCGTCTGTAGCGCTGTTTGTTCCCGTCCTAATGCAGGAAGCTTAGGATACCCTGTACCACTGGCATAGTAGCCAGTGGTACAGGGTATGAAACCTTCCCCCTTTCCCCCGAAAAGAAATGCCTGGCTACGCCCCTGCCTTGTGCCTTGCTTATGGACTGTGTCATGGAGTGGAGAAGGAACAGCCACGGGGTAGCTAAAAAAAAAACTAATGCGAAAAGGTAATTTAATAATATAATCATAGGGTCCAAGGACAAGAAATTTTAGGTTACATTATGTTACTTGAAAGAACAGCAAATGAAAGAACTTAAGTACCTGAACAGCGCATTGAATATATATATATATATATATATATATATATACTGTAAACCACTTTGCACCCTTAAGGGGGTTTCAAGTGAGCAAAACACCCTTTTGCCTAACCAAATTTTGCAAAAATTAGGGTGTAAGGGTGTTTTCCTTCCGCAAAATAGCCTTTAAGGGGTAATGCTCTAACTAAACACCCTTTAGGAGTTAAGGGTGTTATGTGTTATCGAAACACCCATGGCCCATACCACAGCGTGCCAGATCATAACTGGGACTCGCTGATTAAAATGACGTTGGATCTTCGGCGAGTTTACATTAAAAGATATGTCTCTTTTAGGGCTATCTACAAGCGTACCATAAATTTACGCATATTCTCTCAATGTTTAATGTTCATTTATACGGAACAGAAATGTCTCCACCGGCACTGAACGGTGGCTTAAGATACTATGACTATATATACCAGATGGTCAGTGCAAGGCTGTGTAGCACGAGTAGGAGCACGAGCGCTCCGTCCATGTGGTATTTCACAATACGCTCTGTTGTGTGCGGTGTGGCGCATGCGTACACCTTTTATGCTGATGTCATCTATAATTGCACGTTCTCTGACTGGTAGATCTTTTTTTTTTCACATTTTTCAGTGATAAGGGTGTTTAGGCCATTGGAAACACCCTATGGTATTGGTGTTTTGATACGTGAAAACACCCTTTTCCTAGGGTGTAAGGGTGTTAGTTATAGACACGGCGAAACCCCCTTAAGGGTGTAAAGTGGTTTACTGTGATATAATGTATATGAAGCTTTTAGCCAATGGTATCCCCCAGAATAGTTGTACTTCTGGAAATAAAGCTGTATTGTATTGTAAAAAAAGTTATAGAAAGGAGAGCAAGTTCTTACATACCATAGCGATCGCTGTCCAAATCGCGCTAACAATACTTATCTCACTCGCCAGCAGGGAATGGTCGTTTAGCAAAGTGAAGCTCTCGTGGCGCGTGCAGGCTCAAAGCACAGTGAAGCACGGGCCCGTCGCCGCTCGCACTCCCCGTCGACCGACACGTCTAGCTTCGAGATGTGCGCCTTCCTCCTCGGGAGTACGCACTTTCTTAGGACGCCCCATGGGCGCAGCCAGGATCTGATACTATAGAGCAAAAGTTGCACGCGATGTCTCCGTCGGTGGGCGTGGCTTAGCTACCGCGCATGCACGGCTTGGCCAGGTGGTGTGGTATCCGGTCGCGATACTTGCTTACTCTTTCTTTCTATCTTATTTTCTCTATTTTTCGTTGATCTTCTGTCTATCTCTCTTTCTGCATTTCTTTCTCTCTATTTCTCTCTTCCTCATTCTTTCCGTGCTACGCTTTACTCTCTCCCCTCCTCCTTTCCCTCCTCCTCACCATCACAGCTCTCCTCCTCACGCTCATTTCCCTTTCCCACCCCTCTTGCTGTACTATACTATACAAGGCTATGCTAGGCTCTGCTGGCGTGCCTGGATAGCCGACTGTTTAGGACGCTCGCTTCGGATCGAGGGTACGTGGGTTCGACTCCCGCCTCGTGAAGAATTTTTTTTTCAGGAATTTTTCTCTTACTCTTTGTTTCTTTCTTTGTTTCTCTCTCTGTACTCGTTCTCTCACCCATCAAGGTTATTACAGGCCACGCCGGAGCGGGGAGTTGTGGGATTTGCCAAAATTCTGCGGCACATGCCCGTTTATGATGATGATATTTTTTTGCAACACCACTGCCGTCTTTATGGTTTGTCTAACAGCTTCGCTATTAAAATGAAGCACACAACTGCCTTAATACACTTACTTATGGAAACGACCACAAGGTAAGCTATTCAGTGATCCGATGTCATTTTTTTTCTGAACACCGCAACATTGATTCACAACATGGACAGTTTCTTTCAGAAGAGGTTGATAAGAGAACCCCCCGTGCTTGTGTCATGATGTGCTCACTGGGCACCGCCGGATCGTGCATACCGTACATGTCACCAGCACCTTCGTCTGAACTATATGCACGGTGCCCCAGCTAACTCTAGCCAGAGTTTTAAAATATGCCGACGCACTCTATGATGTCGCGACCAAATGCCATGATGCTGACTATATAGCATGGAGTAAGTCACACTTTTTTTGCGTTCTGCTTAATTGCTTAATTAGGCAAGATTAATAAATTACTTAACATTTGAAGCAACAAAGCTAGACAAGAAATTCCAATGAGAAGGTATAGATCTGTTTGCAAAACGTTCAATTAGACAGTTTTGTAACTTTCTATCTATCAAGTATTAGCAGTATTAGTGTTTGTCTGCTTACTATGCATGGTGCCCGCGAAATACAAATATGTCACGTGACATGCCTGCTTGCGCGCCGTGATTGCAGTGCTCCTTAACGTAAATACTAACCGTTTACTTGTCAAAAAACACTAACCTCTTAGTAAGTGAAGGTAGTAAAATGCAGGTTAGTGAAATTTGCTACCTAGTTAGTGAGTGAATAGTGCTGACTCGAATGGCTAGTCCATTACTAAGTTGTTAGTAACTGCGCTAGCAACTTAGTAACCGTATTAACTACAGTGGACTACACTTAGCCATTAGAAGATTACGCCTATTTTGTTTATATGTGCGTGTGCATTGCCATATCAAGATGATTCTATATTACAGATGTCAATTACAGTAGGATAAAAAAAAACGAAGTGGCATTGTCCTCGTACATTACACTAATGACCGATAATTACTTCATGTAATTACCATGGTACGTACGCATCACAGCAACATACAGAGAAGTATGAATGGATCACAAACGGGAACACACACGCAAACGCACACACAGAATATCAAGACTTCTACGTAGCCGATGTCGACAATAGCAGCAGCTTGAAGACTATATATGCTTCTTCCTTGGGATAGCACACCGTGTACTGGTTAGCAGCCATAGAATTTAGAATAATAATTGATGTTTTCTACACATTATCGTGTGTCCTTATATTAGCTTATATGTGTGCCTTCACGTAGCACGAAACTTTTATTCCAAGGTAATCGATAAAATTGAAGTTTGTTTTAATTTTTCTAAAGACCGTCACGATTAGGCAAAGTATACTGCGGCATCTACGAAAGATCTGGCAACGTGGGTGGCTTAGTAGTTACTTAGTTAAAAACACTAAGAAAGCTTCCCTGGTTAGTAACGGCAAGAGTTACGACCTTTACTAGCTGCTGGCTAGTAAAGAGCTATAGATGCCGCGAAGGTAGTAAAATAGGCTCGAAACTAGTAAATACACGCGTTTACTAACTGTTTATTATTATTTTTTTTTCAAGAGTGATATGCTTCTCTCGCCGCGGTCCATGACAGCGATAAGCAGACGCAACGGTTATCGCTTGCGCTGCCGCAAGCAACAGGTTCGTCATCGCACAGCCACCACCATCGTCGCTGCCCTGCCGCACACCCGGAAGAGAGTGGCAAAGAAAGCCACCCTTTTGGCGACGTTACTGCCCAGAAGGTCGAGCAACTAAATGTTGAAGATAAATTAGTGTGCCATGCTGTGAGAAGGTGAAAAAAAAATGGCACCAAAATCGCGCAGAACATTAATGACGAGAACTTCTGCAACTTCGACCTAAAAATAAACGCCAAAAAAAAAGACAAACAATATAAAAGTAGTCACCCTGCTTATAAACGTGTGCGCATACGAGAGAGAAGCGTTTATAAATGAAACAACCAGCATGGATTGATTCATACCAACCCGAGTTTGGCATGAAAATCACCCGAAAACGAGCGAGTCCCCCTGAAAACGGGTTTTAGGCTGGGCTTCTGGGTAAACGATTTTTGTGGTAAACTGCACAAGGGCAGATGACGAAACAACAAGACGAGATCAAGGACAACAAAGGAACGAATACCGCAGGGCAAGCGCGTCGTTCCTATGTTGTCCTTGTTCTTGTCTCGCTGTTTCATACTCCGCTCTAATTGTGAACCAACTAGCCCTCATTAAGTCACAAGGGCAGGACAAGGAAGGTGCGTTCGCGTTTGCTAACTTAACTGTTCTGTTTTTGCACAAGTTCTCCCCAAGCCAGTGGCCAGGCGGGGGGTGACCGGGCTACAGCTTCTCTCCCCCCCCCCTCCGAAATTTTTTCTGACTGTCATGCACCGCCGACCAAAACAGCCACCTGCGCCAGAAATTATCTGGATTTTTTCTAGAATTCCTTTCCACAGTCGAAAATACACATCGGTGCGAACATTGCTGATTTGGGCTGGCTGTCCTCGCTATGCCCATGGCTGCCATGCTGGCTGCGCAGCGCATGGCAGACAGAAATACCCTGCAAACAGAGGCGTAGTGCCATGGATTGCCATTTTGCGACGCAGCGACACGCTGATTAACGGGCTCCTCCGCTCTCCCGCGCTGAGCCGTATACTTCCGCGAATTAGTAACTATATTGCTGACCAGCCGCACGCTCGGGATTAGAAGGTATTGTGAATTGTGTGAACTGAAAGGATTATATTGTGCTAGTGGATCGCAGTTGTTTAGATCGGGCAACGTGCGAAAAAAAAAAAAAAGAATATTACGCGGACTTTGGAGGAAAAATTCGGTTTGCTAACAATTATAGATGCCAGAAAACCAGGATAAAATGAAACCAGAAAGAAAAAAAAAAAAGGAAACGTGGCTGTACGGCTGTTGGAAAACATGCGGATATGATTTCTTATCGCCTCGAAAGAGTAGTATAGCGCCGCCACGAACAAGACGAGCGTGCCTTTGGAGACCCGTTGAGAGGTAACGCCCGCACGCATGGAACGATTCAGAACGGCGCAGCGAGATTCCTGACGAGCAAGAAAGGGACGACCATGGTCCGCGTACGCGCTTGTTCAGAATGCTTCAGTGCCAGCTTTTCAATGTAGCGAGGACGCAAAGCACGCAATGGAAGCTCCACAAGGGGAAGCCGAGCTGCCGTGGGGAAATAAGCAAGGAAAAAAGAGAGAAATGCTCGTGTAACTTATGTCGGAATGACAAATCTCAACTCAGCAGACCACGCGTGGCCAGCGCTTACAATTTCGCGGGCGCGTTACATACTGCGAAACTTCGGTGTGTTCCGAAATGGTCTGGCTTTGATTGTCTTCCTATCAGCTGCCAGATCGCTTGGCGCCTTGCTGTTTGGAAGTCGTGCGGCAGCGATCACCGGCCTCGCGAGGAAACCATTCACAAGCAACTCCAGCTCCTGAGCTTGGGGAGAGTCGTTACACTTCGCGCGTCTGCACTACAGCATATGCGGCCACTCGCAGAAGGAACCACAAAGGACGACGCACTAATGACGGGATACGCTCGTTACAACGCCACGACTTCGGCGCTCGGCTGGAGTCATAGCGCACCGCTGCATGGGCGTGAACACCGGCGTGCCGTTCAGGCGGGTAGCACGCGTGCACGTGAGGCGATGCGATTTTGTGAAGAATAGTTCGGCGCGAGTCAAATGGAGCTCCTACTGGGAACTCCAGTAACAACACTTCGTGTACAGAGAGTCTCAAGTCTTGATGGTTTGGTTATTGAACGCACACGAGCTTCAGTTCCGGCCACGGCTATATACTCGCGCCGCTGTTGCATACAAAGGGTCAGTGCAAAGCAAATATTCAGCGTTCTCGCAACTGCGGTAGCTGAAATCGACTTGTAATGATGGTGAGACAAGCATGTAGCATGCGGTGTATCCGCCATCATAGCGGTGCAAGGAATGCTTTCTACAGTGAAGACAACTCGAAACGAACACCAATAGGCCGCTTGATCTTGGCGCCCCTGCCCACACTTAATGGCCTGTGCTCGGCCTGATAACACACACACACACACACACACACACACACACACACACACACACACACACACACACACACACACACACACACACACACACACACACACACACACACACACACACACACACACACACACACACGCACACACGCGCACACACACACACACACACACACACGCACACACGCACACACACGCACACACACACACACACACGCACACACACACACACACACACACACACACACACACACACACACACACAGAGTAAATACAGTGCAAATAAACTTGACAGGGACAACGAAGAAACACCCATCCAACGAGACCGCCGCGCTCGCTCAATTGGTATATAGAGCAACGGACGCATCATCTGAAGGTTGTAGATCGTGGAATAACGAACAGCGCAGCAGAGTCAGAGTACGGACAGTAGAAGAAAAGGACACAGCGCTGAACTCGCAACTAGACTTATTTTCGAAAAAGAAAGAACATATATAGATAACAATGAGTCACCAAAACTCTGCACATGTGTTGCAAGACAGCATGAATCAAGTCTTACCTAATAGGTAATTGTACTCTTCATTTAGTAGAGTGATTGATGGACGACTTAAATGTTTACTGAATCTTATAAAAAAAAAAAAAGGCTTCGGCTATTTCACACGTGCGCTGACAGCACGTCTGTGTCTCATAGCCGTTTTATTAAGGTAGGGCACAACCACAGGATCTGAAAGGTATAGGTTCGGTCCCTACCGGCGGCAAGCTCTTTTTTTCGCTCACTTTAATTCCTTTCCATTTATTTCATATTTAGTAGACTATACACTATAGTTAAAAACTACAATCGATGTTCCCTATGCCTTCCTTGGCTTTATTGTCTGCTGGTTCATTGTCTGTATATGCAGGGTGCCCCAGCTATCGAGTAGCAAAAAAAAAAACAAAAAAAAAAACAGTGGCACTCGAAGCAACTTGCTTGAATGTACCTGGTGGGTCTGTACATTTGTCGGCCGTCGAAATCGGCACTGCAGGTCGAATGCGGCGGCATAGTTCAATACGACTCATTATTTATTTCAGTGCAACAGTACATTTAAGAATGCCCATCCCTATACAAGTCACGCGCTAAATCTGATTATATAGAGTAACTATAAATCTCATTAGCAATATTGTTACGACTAGAGTTGGCCATAACGTTCAGCACATGTATGGCTTCTCGCCCACTCTGCAACAGCTGACTAACCGGCGACAAAAATCGGACCAGAAAGAAAGATAAACATGTGCGCTTGTGAATGTTTCAATATTCACCTTACAGATCTAGCATAACAGCATAATAGTGTCCGACCACTGTGCAGTATAAAAGTTTGAAGCCTTATCCATTGTCTATTACATCACATTTACATAGCTCTACGAAAATTTTCGTTAGCTTGCGTTTGCACACGAAGTGCAAATAATTTTTAGCGCTTGTTTTATCGGCGCTCGTTGTTTTAATAATAATTGTCGGGCTTTTACGTCCCAAAACCACGATATGATTATGAGAGACGCCGTAGTTGAGAGTGTCCAGAAATTTCGTCCTCCTGGGGTTCTTTAATGTCCAGCTAAATCTCAGCACACAGGCCTCTAGTATTTTGCCTCCGTCGAAATGCGGTCGCCGCGGCTGGGATTCAATCCCACGATCTTCGGGCCACCAAGCGAGCACCATAACCATTAGACCACCGCCGCGGGTGCTTGTTGTTTTCCCGAGTTACCTATTTTATATTTTAAAGCGATGCGTCAAAAACATGTGGAACGAGCGATTTGGAACTTGTTTTGGCCAGAATCATGTCTTTATGGTTTGCTTATATGATATTTCAAACAAATATATTACTGCCGATAGTGACTATACCATCCAACAATTTATAGCACCAGTTTGATCTAAATTGATTTATGTACGAGTTTACCTTTTTTCATTTTTTTAAGCGAATGTTTTTTCCTGCCAGCGACTCGGAATCAACGAGCTTTGAGAAAGCACACGGAACCACTGAGCGGCGTCGTCTTTTACATTCCAGAGGAGTGGCTTCCCTGCCTAACGTGGATTCGCCGGCGCGCAAGTTGGTGGACCTACGCTACGCGCAACTCTGCCCCCGTTGGGAACCGCTTATGAATCTTGCAGCTGCTCGGAGGCTGCTACGAGAGCTGCCTCCGAGCACCGCGCGTCAGAACGTCGCCGGCATGTGTCTAAGTTGTTGCCGCGAGAGGCGCTGGTATAATCGCACCGGAAGGAGGAGAGAATACGCGATGAACACCGATAAACAGCTGATGGAAGGGCGGAGCGTTCGAGGCTAAGAATAGGTCAGCACTGTCGATCTTTCAAGTTGTGTAGGTTTTTGCCGACGCGCTCTCACGACTAAGTGCGCGGACCGAGCTACGTCAAGTACGCTGCTTCGGGTGAGCGATAATCCAGCTTCTCGGCTTGCCTGAAATCGACAGATTTCATCTGTGAATCACGCGGAGTGCAGCAATGAAGAAGCGGCGTGCGCGAGGCCTAGCTGCTGGATTTGCCAAAAGGGTCCACAATGCCGCACCATACAGCAGGGAACAGCCTCATCGATGCAACGACGAACACCACATAGCTAGCAACAGTTCACAAGATCCATTGCAAGAGAATATGCCGTCTTTGTCTGCTCGCAAACCATTCATTGAAAAAGTGGCCAGCACAGGCGTTATCAAGCACGTGATCGACGGTTTTACGATCGAAGAATATCTAGAGCCGCGGCCGAGCAACCTTTTACCGAGCGTTCGCGAGAAGCGGAACGTGCCTCTTGTCATCGGCTCAAGTTGGTCCTTTGCATCAGCACCTGTTGCCACCCTAGACGTGCGCGCGCCCCTGCCGACTACTGTCACAGGCATAGTCCCGACCATGTCACCAGCCCTGAGTGCGGTTGTGAACGCAAGCCATGTTCCAACCCATTGGCCAATTGCATCAATTCCTGCCGCGACCGCAGACAAGTGGTTGCCCCTGCTGACCAGCGCCACGAACACAGTCCCTACCATGTGCGAGTCCATGGCTACGGTGCTGAACACTTACCAGGCCCCAACTCATA
Source organism: Rhipicephalus sanguineus (assembly GCF_013339695.2). Classification (NCBI taxonomy): domain Eukaryota; kingdom Metazoa; phylum Arthropoda; class Arachnida; order Ixodida; family Ixodidae; genus Rhipicephalus; species Rhipicephalus sanguineus. The sequence continues at coordinate 258,929,566 of NC_051176.1, forward strand.
ACCGTCGTCTTGTTTACCTCACTAAGCGGACCCATGACCAGTCTACGGAAACACTTGGCCATGTGTGCAAGCCGAAATTGGCTCCCAGGAACAGGCCAATAAACTGGACAGTGGAAGATGTGACCGGCTATATATGGAAGATCACGGGCCGCGCAGACTACGCCGAAAAATTTCGCACGCAAGAGATTGACGGAGAGGCGATGTTCCTTCTTGGAGAAGATCACCTTATCACTTTGATGGACATCAAGCTCGGTCCAGCACTCGTCATATGTTCCATGATAAGATCCCTGCAAGAAGAACTGTAGTGAACACGCAGTGAACTCAACAAGCTTTAGTGAAATTCAAATCCGACTATGTCGTCCCACAGGTTCGCCCCTAGACTAGTTCATAGTGCAAGCTAACATGGCCACATTGTAGTAATTGGAAATCTTTGCAATGTAATGCATAAATTTAGTTATTATCGTATTGGTGACATTCTGCCTCTTCTAGATGGAAAAATGAATGAATATGTACTTTTCTTTTGAGGTGTTGTACAAAACTTCTCTGTCACTGTGCTACATGTCAACGACGTTACACAGCACAATTTTTTTCCCCGTTAACCAGAAAATGTATCTAGAAAGGAAGGTGTTGCCGTATCTCTCAAAGCTGTTCGGTGCCTAATTCCTCGGACATGACTGTTTGCTGAGGGACCATGTGGAGCTTAACACCTCTGTAGGTAGCCAAGCGTTTAGTGGCAGTGCGGCTGCGTTAAATATGGGCTCGCTGTTCGAGCTAATACCTAATTAAGCAACAACATTCTTTTTTCGTTAGTCACTAGGAAACAGCGCACCCCAGCCAATACCCTAACTGGCGCCGGTGGTTGCTTTTACTTGGCAATGGACAATATGGAGACGTCATGTTCTGGTGTAGAAGTCGTGTATTAGTGCTTTGCAGAAGCCATGCCCGCACCTAATGAATGCAAACTTCAGGTTGCAAGCCACACGACTTCAGGAGGCTGGATACCCAAGTCATGTCATAGTGTCAGTAGCAGAAGGCTTGCTTGCAGGTACGTCTGGGAGAAGACGGGTCCTCAACGAAAGAGGAGAGAGAGAGAGAAATAGATGAAGAGGAAACGCAGGGAGGTTAACCTGGCGCGAGTGACCGGTTTGCTACCCTGCACAAGTGTAAGGAAATAGGGGTAGGAAAGAGAACAGAGAGCGAGAGATAAAATGAAAACGAAAAAAAAAAACAACACAACACGCACACACACTCAAGACGTTCCAGTCAGAGCTGTTAACGAAAGAGGAAGCTAGTCGTAAAAAGATCGCGGTAGTACCGTACATTCACTGTTTCTTGCGCAAGCAAGAATGTGACTCGCTCGCACCCTGCTGCAGCCAGCTTGTGTGGTATGGCCACCGCCTCTTCACGGGCCCAAGGCCAGTCACGATCACGTGATCAAACATGTCCGCGCTCATGCGTCGCTACATAAAATCGTCTATAGACTATGTTACGTAAGGCATATGGGCGCCGCCATCATGGGCCGTTAAACGAATGTTTTCTTATTTTTGTATCCCCTGACGCGAACTGATAAAGTCAGGAAACGCCGAATGCACCAACCCAACCGTTTTCACACTGTTCGCTTAGTTCTTCAAGATAAAACACGGCAAGGTTAACAGCCCAGCATGGCGGCACGGAAACCCGTCCGTAAAATAGTCTATAGTCAGAGCTGAAGGAAAGAAGATTACTTTTAAGGGCTCGTTTTTCTTTGTTACACACAATATTAATGAGAACTAACAGACAGCAATGCCAAGGAAAGTATAGGGGGTGTTATTTGTAGTAATTAGAATATAAATGTGAAGAAAGTAAAGTGGACGAAAAGATAACCTGCCGCCGGCAGGGACCGAACCTGCGACCTTCGAATAACGCGTCCGATGCTCCACCACTGAGCTACGGCGGCGGTCATCTCCCCGTCCACTTTATAGGGTATATATGTAGATTGAAACTTAGGAGTGTCAGTCAGCGCCAGTCGCAGCCATGGCGGCGAGTGTGGAACACTCTTTTTTCTGCCTTTTTGGCGTCACGTAGCATGTGATCTATATACGAGCAGGCAGCTGACCAATAATCCCTCGCATACTACCTGACGGGGAGATGACCGCCGCCGTAGCTCAGTGGTGGAGCATCGGACGCGTTATTCGAAGGTCGCAGGTTCGGTCCCTGCCGGCGGCAGGTTATCTTTTCGTCCACTTTACTTTCTTCACATTTATATTCTAATTACTACAAATAACACCCCCTATACTTTCCTTGGCATTGCTGTCTGTTAGTTCTCATTAATATTGTGTGTAACAAAGAAAAACAAGCCCTTAAAAGTAATCTTCTTTCCTTCATTCATAGCGAGGGTCTCGTTCTGGCAGACATGATGCCTTCAGGTAGTATGCGAGGGATTATTGGTCAGCTGCCTGCTCGTATATAGATCACGTGCTACGTGACGCCAAAAAGGCAGAAAAAAGAGTGTTCCACACTCGCCGCCATGGCTGCGACTGGCGCTGACTGACACTCCTAAATTTCAATCTACATATATACCCTATAAAGTGGACGGGGAGATGACCGCCGCCGTAGCTCAGTGGTGGAGCATCGGACGCGTTATTCGAAGGTCGAAGGTTCGGTCCCTGCCGGCGGCAGGTTATCTTTTCGTCCACTTCACTTTCTTCACATTTATATTCTAATTACTACAAATAACACCCCCTATACTTTCCTTGGCATTGCTGTCTGTTAGTTCTCATTAATAGTCAGAGCTGGTGATTCGTATGCCAGTAATATGTCTATTGCGCTGTCAAGAAAGGAGTTACAATAACTGCGCATGAGCTGACGTGTGAAACTGTTGAAATGTTTTTGTTTTTTTCTCTGATACTGTTTACAATGCGTGATTAAGGATTCAAATTTGCTGATGTACTGCTGAGTATGCTGTTTTACCAGCTAGTTGCAGCACAGTGCAAACGTGTATCAGTACGACTTGGTACCCGATAATAAAACACTGTTCGTTGTAAGTGTGGAGCGGTGTGTGTGTCTTCGTGTGCCTTTCTTGTGTCATCGTTTCTTTGCGCTACAATATAATTGAGAAACACCTTCATTTCAGCGCAATACTAATAAGCTTTTATTACAATGAGGTTCTGTCTCTTTCCGTAGGTCTGGATCTTTCAATGGCTGTCATTGATGCAGCAACTCTGTTCGGACATCCCAAGTCCTCGAGATGAATAGTTACATGCAAGCCTTTATGCGAAATGCTCGAATTCTGACCTTGTTACTGTAAAGAATTCTTAAATATATGGAAGGGGATATGGAAATTATATCACAGTAAAAAGACTGGATATGATTGTCGATTTTGTGAAGTGAGTGCTGAAATTATCTCGTCGATAATGATATGGAGGCAGTTTTATGCTGCCCTTCATTGGCGCAGAAAGAAGAAAGAGATTTTACACACACACACACACACACACACACACACACACACACACACACACACACACACACACACACACACACACACACACACACACACACACACACACACACACACACACACACACACACACACACACACACACACACACACACACACACACACACACACACACATATATATATATATATATCTTCAGGACTTGAAGGAAGTAGACCACCAGATTTATGACACTATACCTCTTGAAGTCAGGGGCCAAACGGGTGTTAAGGACATCTTAGTCGAAATGAAGAAGAAATGGACACGGGCAGGGCATGTAGCGCGTAGGAAGATAACCGCTGGTCAATAAGAGTAACTGACTGGATTCCAAGAGAAGGCAAACGCGTGAGGGGAGACAGAAAGTTAGGTGGGCAGATGAGTGAGATTAAGAAGTTTGCGGGTACGACGTGGCAGAAAGCACAGGGCCGGGTTGATTGGCGGAACATGGGAGAGGCCTTTGCTCTGCACTAGGAGTATAGTCAGGCTGATGATGACGATGATGACCTCTTGAAGGTCTAGAAAGCGACGTCGAAAGTTGTGAAAATTTTGACTGCGACATCTTAAGGCTGGCATCAGACCTTCAACTTCGATTAGCGGAATTTGAGAAAAGACAGTTGTATGCACTCGCACAACTAGCAGAAAGTTCACTGGTGATGTCTAAAGAGAACTCGATTTACTCGCACGGCGAGGGAATGCCCGTCGATGGCAACGGAAACAAAACTCTCAGTGTAAGGAATTCCGCTGCCTATTCGCGACACGGCCTAAGCAATGTGTCGCGAATGGGCACGCGGCCTAAGCAATCCGGCACCAGGGAGGGGGGGGGGGTGTTCTACGCCAGAGATAACTAGTGAGGCATTTCAATTCATCTCGCGTTTCTTCATATTTGTGCCTGTGAACAATGGCATTGTGGGTGCTTCCCTACTCCACAAAAGTTATGACTTATGGTGTGGTCGATACCCTGCAAGTAATAATAACTGTTGAGGTTTAACGTCCCAAAACCACGATATGATTATGAGGGACGTCGTAGTGGAGGGCTCCGGAAATTTCTACCACCTGCGGTTCTTTAAATTGCACCTAAATATAAGTACACTGGCCTCAAGCTTTTTCGCCTCCATCAAAAATGCGGCCGCCGCGGCCGGGATTCGATCCCACGACCTTCGGATCAGCAGTCGAGCACCATAACCACTATAGACCACCGTGGCGGGTGGTACCCTGCAGGTGTCCTGCATCAGCTGCCCCAAGAGAGTTTACAACGGGCTCTGGAAAGGCCGCTCTTCCAGCTTTCACTGTGACTGTGCTGTGTGTTCCGTGCCTAGGCCTGGCGTTTTTTTTTCTTTGTTAGACGCAGCGTTTACGAGCACTAACAGGCAATCAAGTAAAGGAAAGTATACAGGATGTTATTTGTAATAATTATGATATAATTACTGCATATAACTATCACAATTACTGCAATCATAATTCAAAACATCCAAATTAGTACAAACAACATCCTCTATACTTTCCTTGGCTTGATTGTCTGTTAGTTCTCATTAACTTTGCATATGAGTTGTATGTTCTGAAGCCAGGCTTTCTTTGTGGATTCGGCAGCAGCGCAGCTGTTGCACACGGCTGTGTACACGGAGATTACATTTATATGCTTTGCTTGGGTTTCTGCAACAAGAAGTCAGTTACGCATAGTTGGCGTCTGAAGAGTTATGAGCAGGAACATTCGGTTACAGCTAATCAGGCGGGCAGGCTGGAGAAATCGCGGTGCCAAAGGTAGCTTGTATGCCTGCAATGGATGACCGCTGTATGCAGTGAACGTTTGCGCCGCGTTTGTGTGTCGTATGGTGTGCTTACTTTGTGTGGTTTCATTCATCAAAAAGGTTTCGCTGCTTTTTACGCTCGATAACACCCATTCATGCGTACACTGGTACTCAATACTTTCACAATAATAAGTCAACATTAATTTCGCCAATGACTCTTTTTTTTTCTTCTGTGATATGCGAAACAGAAAAACCACCGAGCACATCTTGAGCAAGAGTTATTTCCAAATCTTTACAAATCCGTTGTTCCAATAAATCCTCAACGGTATTTCAACCACAACTCAATAGGCATTCATATAAGGGAAGTACTGTATACTGCAATGGATCCGAATAACTTATGAGCGAATTGATGCGAGCTAGTTGGTCCAAATCCACAGTGAAAAACAGCGCGACGTAGACACAGACTAGGAAGTACACAGGACCAGCGCTGACTGCCAACTGAAATGTTTATTGAACATACGCTCAAATATACAAAGAACAGATAAATCGGGGAAGGGGGAACATATCAGTGCTTCTAGCCGCACCTGCGTCCAACGGTAATAAAATGTTTTGTCATGATGATTAGTTCGGAGATAGTAACACTCCATGTCTGTAATATTTATCGATGGCGCGCTCACACAAGCATCATCTTTACATTTAATCATGTAAGCATCATACTGTTCATGTGCTGTCAAATTGTTGTATGAGCGCAGCATCCGGGTCTCGCCGAAACGTGGCTGGCAGCCACACTTCGCACAGTGGATGGCCAAATTACTACCATTTCTTGCCTTGAGATTGTTAGCGTGTTCACGCAGATGGTCGCTGAGGCAACGTCCCGTCTGCCCGATAGAGGCTCTCCCACAGGTCGTCGGAATCTCATACACCACTTCACACTTGCAGGGAACATAGTCCGTCGAGTGCTTCTTCACACATCCCTTTCTGTTCAAAGCCGTCTCATTGACCTTCTGGCATAGGGAGCTCAGCTTGTTGGGGGCCGAGAAAAGCATTTGTACCTCCGCTTGCCCGACGGCCTTCTTGATACGGTGGGACACACTGTGCACATACGGTATCACCACAATCTTGGACTTTTGAAGGCTTGAGCGGACGCGATCTTTTGTGGGCTTCACCTCACGCAAAAGGGCGACGGACAACGAGGACAGCAGGCTCTCCGGATAGCCGCTCTCTCTAAGCTTCTGAAGTTGCGACCCGTAGCTGCCAGCGACCGAGTGGTGGCAGGAGCGAACAAGGGCATTTCTGAGAGCACCACAAGCGATGGCCCGTTTCACAATTTTGGAAATGTCGGACGAGAACGGTAGTAGGAGCTTCTTCGAGCGCGGTGCATAAGACCAACATGTATGGTCTCGGTCAAGGTAGATTTCCATGTCCAGGAAGCGAATCCTGCCTTCGACTGGTAGCTCCTGGGTGAAGGTAAGGCCCGGGAAACAGAACCGGAACATGTTGAAAATTCTTTGCACTTGACACGAGGTCCTTCTGGTTGGGCTCTGAATATCACCAGGAAATCATCCACATAAAGGAAGATCCTGACCCAGCTCAAATGTTGAAGCTTCTCCTCGAGGATGCTATCATAATCTGCCAGAAGAAGGTCAATTAATACTGGTGCGATGCGCGTGCCTATGCAGACGCCATTCCTCTGTACATACCTCCTTCCGTTCTGTTCGACCACTGTAGACCGTAGGTACAGCAGCAGCATTTCTTCGAAACTGGAGGCGCTGGTACCTATGGCGTTCGGAAAACGAACGACTCCGTGCTCTTCCATGCCATTTTTTACGACTCTAACAAGGTCCTCCTGCGGCAAGGAATAAAATAAGTCTTTGATATCTACAGAGAACGCCTGCGTTCCTGCGGGGCAAGACCTGGCCAAAAATTCAGAAACATCGGACGCCTTGTGAACCAAGTATGGGTCCTTTACTTCCAGTATTTTCAAGCAATTGAGTAGAAAGCTTCACATGCACCTTTGCCACGACCTAGCCTCAGAGACGATCACCCGAAAAGGGGTGCCTTCTTTGTGTGTTTTGGCCGAGAAGAATACCTTCAGACAAAGAACGTTTGAGTTCCGAGTGTAGCTGCCAGTCTCTGTAAGCCCGCTGACTCGCTTACCTCGATAGCCTTCTTCCTAGCTTTTGATGGCTGAAAGTCATCTGCCGGCCTGAAGTTTTGAATGAGGGCTCTGACCGCCAGAAGTCGATACTGTTCCGGATGGACCACAACAAAGGCTCCCTCCTTGTCAGACTGGAGAAACTTGTAGTTTTTCTCCCTTAACGTGGAAACGATGCTACGCGGGTTGATACTTCTTGAGCCAGCAAGTTCCGACGGTAGTGTTTCCACACACCCAAGTATCACACGATCCGCTTCGGGGCCAGTGGCCTTGCCGGCAGCTGCCCTAACAAGAGACCGTGCCTCTACTATGTCTAACTTGGGGGCAATGCAGAATTTATACCCCACCTGAGGGCTTCTTCGACCTTGTCAGGAATGGCCACGTCACCCACCTTCTTCACTTCCTGGCCGGAGGGGTGCCGTCGCGGTTCCTTAGGCAGGCTGGCAAGCATACATCTCCATACAAATTCGGTTAATTGGCCCACCTCTTTTAGCTTTTGGCTGCACTGCAGGAGGCGCCGATACGTCGTACACGTCGTGAGCAGCATAGGCGTGCGCGCAGGGGGGAGGGTGGGGGCGGCCGCCCCCTCTAATCACCTAAGAGGGGGGCGCGAAATCTGCCCTGTACATTGACCTTTCTAGTCACCTAAGAGGGGGGGGGGGGGGGGGGGCAAAATATGCCCCATACATTGACTTAGTAGGGTGGGGGGGGGGCTGGGATGAACCTTTGCCCCCCCCCCCCCCCCCTGACGGCCAACCCTGCGCACGCCTATGGTGAGCAGCTTAGCAGCAAGCAATCCTTCAGCAGCTCAATTTGTCTCCATGCTTCCGGCCTCAAGATGCGGCACAACAGTCGAGCTTGGCCTTGTTGGGGTAGGAAGGGGCCCACCAAATTGCTGAAAGGTGGTGGCAAATAAGGGCGTTTCATAGCTAATTGCACTAGGAGACGCTTGAACTCATTAAAAGTAAAAATTTACAAACAGATTATATCGTAAAGCCAGTTATTTGCTCGTACGACGCCGCACCACGGCCGAAACGATGGATAAAAACAACCAATGTTTCTGCACGTCACGGAATAAGTATAATTTGCCTACGAAATCCACATTTTTGCGTTCACTGCAAGTACACGCGCCTTTCTGCTACTCGATGTCCTGCCTGTAACGCAATGCCCGCCGCGGTGAACTGTTTCATTTAAAAGGCTCTTCACCAGGTCTCATTGCTTATTTTTGGTTGCGCGCTGGAAGTAGTAAGACGCAGCTGATGAGCATTTTACTGAAATAATTGTTTCAATCGGTTCATTATTGAAGGAGTTGGAACAAATTCTAACTCCTAGACAATGAACAGTCCTGTTACCATGGCTATAGAGATGGGCATAGCGCCACCTGCCTGCAGAGACACTACTCCCCTTTGTACAGTTCGGTTAGCGTCTCCAAACTGTGTTCTGCTCCGCGTTCTCCAATAAGTAACGGAGCAGAGGGTGCAAACCTCGTTCGCTGACGAGCCCCGCTGCCTTTCTTCTCGTTCTACCTTGCTTCGTGGCGTATATCCAATGGGAACATTAAACGTTCCACATTGTACTATGGTAAGTGAAGTTACAAGCGGTGCCTGTTTCACTTTCTCCCGAAGCGCGGCTCGATCTCTTGAAAGGATGGGCGCGTGGCTTTCTGTTTAAAATTTCCACCGTTTTCGCTCCACGCTGCAGCTGTTTCATACTTCGCATACGCGATCGCCACTGAGCAATCTACGCGCCGTGTTTGTTTATTTGCAATACCAAAACCTGGTAAGGGGCCTTTTAAAGCATGAACGCACGCCTACGTATTCCTCATACAGAGCCCACGTGTTGCCTCACAATTTGCAGCGCCAAGAGAGTATTAAAATGAGGCAATTTCCCACTGCTAATATAGGATGTGGCTGGTCTTTCACGACAGAGCAGATGTGCAGAGCTAAACTACATTCGCACGGTGAAGCAGGTCGCCATGGGTGAGTCCTACAATTTCAGAAAGCCCGCAAAAGGGTACCGCGCTCACGGGATACACGCAAGCGTCGGCGTGTGTTTGGCTTGGGGCGTGCCCGGGAGAGTTCATTAGTTGTGGGCGCTGGCGGGAGCCGCGGACGTGTGCGCCGACGAGCCAATTCGAATCACTTTTTCGAGGCGCGCGCGAAAGGCGGCCCCGCCAAGTTATTAGAGAGGGACGATGAAGACCAGTGGCCAATTCAAAAGGCCGTCAGAGCCAAGAATGCGTCCGCGCGAGCGGCGCCGTCCTAACAGATGGGCCTCGGCGCGGCCAAATTGCGCACGCAACGCCTTGACGCGCCCAAGTGACGGAGGCGCACCAGAGGTCGCGACCGTCCCAGGAGCAAGCGGGCTCCGGGACGTCTTCATCTGGGCCGTCAAGCTTTGGCGCGAGGACCGCGCCAATAACTCAAAATCTTTACACGGGCCACTCGGCTACCCATCCCGCCGGAACCCCCCCTCGTTCACAAAAGAAAACGATTCGGTGTTTTCGTTTCGCTGCCTGGTCGATTTGACCATGCCCAGATGCGTCATAATTAAGCGGTCCGTGTGGCAGGCCGACCACAAAAGGAGAGCATCATCTTCATTACGCACTTGATGTCGGCCCGAAGTGGCGCGTCACAAAAGGCCCCAATAGAGACGCGTCTGACTGCTGCTGTTCCGGCACACACGGCCAGGATAATGGCGCTGCTCGAGCGGCGCACACCAGAAACGTCACGCCGGCGCGGCTATAGGCTCCAAATTGACAGTGACGGATGGCGCTCGCCGGCAATTGAGCACCACCGCCACGATCCCGGCTACCGCTGCGCACAATGCACGCGCGCTTGTTTGTCTCGGCCGGACCGACGGCTGACCGGCACCCCGGCTGCTGGGCGCCTCTGGGCGCGCGCATGGTCCACCAGGCAGAACCACTGTCCGCGAAGGCTTCCTTCTACGCATGTACACCATATTCTCGCAAAGGCGGATTGTCGGCCTTGCTGTCTCTGCCAACGGAAAGTGTGTGTATATGTATGTTAATCACGACTATCATCGCATGAAGCCATCAGGCAATGTAAAGTGACCGAAGAAAAATATAATTTTTTATGTAACTGAAATGTAGGAACAATAATGAAAATCGAAATGAAGGTGGAAGAAAAGGCAAGGTGCCGCGACGCGGTTTTCTCATTCACATTTTGAAGCGTTTATGCGTAGGAGGTAATCCTGAGAGTGTTAGGTAGCGCCACCATGCACTCGTAACCATAGCGGCCGATCTAAAACATCATGTTTATATACCGCCGGCGTCACGTAGTAGTTACGTGAACTTTGGTCGAAGGCAACTGGTCAATAAGCCCTCGTAGGTTACCTGAAGGCATCAAAACTGTTTGAATCAAGGCCTTTGCTATGAACGAGAATAAGAATTAGCGAGGGGATTGATTTTCGTTAGTCAGTCACATGAAGCCAAAGGGATAGAGGGGGGACAATGAGAATATGCAGATATACGGTATACGGGATTAAATGAATAGTCATTTCACTAATGTGAATATAACATGAACTAGTAACATGCTGTAAACTTTTTTTGCTCCGTATTATCAGCACCTATATCGTTGCAATACGATAACTGTTACACAAGTATATAAACTGTTCTCTCTATTTTCAGTGATTTGTATCATAATTTTTGTATTACTTGACGCCATGTTAAACTTGTAAAGTGTATTCTGTATTTTGCATTCATGATTGTCCGCCATCCTGCTGCATTGCCAACTTGTAACGGGGTCGGGACCTCGTCAAGCTCTCGAGCTTTTAGTCCTGTACTCATCCTATTGAAAGGAAATAAATTGATTGATTGATTGATTGAAGTATCTGTTATTACCCAGATAGACATAAATTGTCCTGATTGGTCGTTATGTGCCTATCCGAGTATAGGATATCCGACCTGCTCTTTTGAATATACCCATTGTAATTGAACGCACCATTACTTTCGCATTACACTATATGTCTTGGCGCTCTTTAGCCACAACTGGCCCGTTAAACTCCAGCAATCATCATCTTTCGGGCTTTCGAGCACTGTTCGACTGCACACAGATAGTCGCATGCCTAGGAAACGTTCATAACTTCACTTGTCACCACAATGGCGATTCATCATACTGACAAAGGCTGAAAACAGTTGAAAAAGGAGCAGGTCCGACGAAGGCGTCCTTCGCGCCTGTCAGTGGCTTGCCTTCGGCTGGATGTAACTTATTAGGCGCGCGAAAGGCACCTCTAGTGCTCAGCTTTTCAAGAACGAAAATAGCTGTGCGCGTGCTACCTAGCCTCCGACATGCACATCACTCTGTCAACCCTTAAAGACCCTAGTCAGCGCCTTTGAGCCCTAGTCAGCATGGCGGGCTCAGGCGCCCGAACAGATGCGCTGTTGCGTTCCTTCTTTTGTGTCCTTCGGAGGGGCGGCCAACGACGCGGTTTAAATCATTCCACGAGATTGCCTGTCTCGCCGAATACCGATAGCTGCCGCTGTTACTAAAAGCGACAACGTGCTCGGGGTCCTTGCCGGATGACGCTACTGGTGAACAATGTGTTGGGCGTTGAAAAAGACCCGTTATTTTCACGAACAAAATTTGCGCGCTATGGTGAACGGGCGAGTGTGGTTGTATCTATCCTTTAATCGAGGGAACTGGAAATAATGTAACGAATCCGCATTTGCCGGCCTTTTTGTTGAGTTTCGGTGGTGGCAGTAGATGGCGCTTCCTCTTTTCGGGATTGGGCTGTTAATGACTTAATAAATAAGAGCCAGAAGACGGCACAGGCGAGCGCACTGAGTGAGTTTTATCAACATGCGTTATCAGTAACAAGCCGAGCGTCGGAAAACGACCAAATTTATCCCCTTTACTTTCGAAAAGGTCCGATTGTTTTACCTTCCAAAGTTATATGGGTACGAATGCGTCATTCTTCACATTTGCTTACAGATCTCGCACTTGCGATTCGTCCTGTGGTGGAATTGACCGTGCAGTGTATGTATACAACTCTGATAAGACTCATAACCACAATTTTCTTCTTGATTTCGTATGTAAGACTGGGAAAAGCAGGCTAGCGGTCTGTGTTTTATGTATCCAGACTTGGAAACTCTCTCCATGCGGCCTCATGACACTCCGATATCCCGGCGCTCACGCGACCCGTCGGCCGTCGAGTGTTCCACATCTTGAGCACTTAAGTACTCCGGTCGACACATCTGTTGCAGTATACAAGGCCGTTTTTTTTGTAAGTTCACTGACGGTCTCCGGTATTGAGTTATATGAAATAATGGTACGTCATCATTGTCATCATATACCGCACATATTTGTAATTTGCCGCCTCTTCGCTGGGAAGCTCACCAGAACATGATGAATGCGGTCAAGCGACCTTTCCTAAGCGACTCACTGCGCTTGCGTGAACTACTATAAACGTAAACGAATGTCATAACCCTTTTGAGAAAATGTAGAAGTCCTTCTTTGTTTTGGTATTTATTTTTTCACAGGAAGACGTCACACTTACGTTTTAGCTTCAATTATTATTTAAGAATTCTTTAGATTAGGATTCTATCAGCGCACAAAGATAAGGGCTGATAATGTAAGCACATGTTAGTTCTTCTGCGCGTAATGTTTCCTGGTGCATGCGTTCTGCGACTATAGCCTCGTCAATAGTTCGTCGAGCGGTTGCTTTTAGGTGCAATCGGTGATGGCTTCGTGCTCCGTTTCGCAAACTTTACCGCCTCTATTTTGTTGGCAATATCAAGCTGTGCGAACGATTGAGGCAGCCGGTTCCTGCCAACTGCACTGCGCCTGGGTGGCATGTTGCCGGCCTTGATTGAAATTAGTTTAGTACAGATGTCTCTGTAGTGTCATTTAATGAAAAGCATGCATTAAATAGGATGCGTACTTTTAGAACATCAATATGCTGAAAGTTATTGTATACAAGAACTTTGTGCTTCATTGTACTGTGTTTCATTGCATGCACTGTGTATAACCTAATTGATCAGCCTTCGTCTGGCGTTTTGATGCACAGAAGTCACAAGTTGCCAGCTTTTCATAACTCAGGTTGGGTATGTTATCCCGATCTCGATCATTTTCTATATCGTACGCCTCTAGTCGTTTGTTGTTGGTGGTACACCGAACAAAGTTCGCATCTTAGCCACTTTTCATATTCTTAAGGAGGAAAATCTCGTCAATTGATGAAGGAAAATTGAGCTCATGAAGACCGCTTCATTCCCTTGGTGCACAATCACTTTAATATTGTTTTTCTATGAGATGTCTGTCGTGAATGCGGCAGTGTGTTTCACAAATTGAATACTTTCTGACCTGATAAAATCTGGTATTTTGTGGGCATTGTACAGAGATAATATCTTCTTAACTTGTAGGCGGGAAGCCTTCTCAAAACTATTTCGTACACAAACTTTATTTCGCACACGCTCTGTGTTTTCCGAGCGCTTCGTGCGATAGCGATCGGTAGGGAACGAGGAAATGTTGAACGTTGAATTTCGGCCAGAAACGTGCTTTTGCTATCGATTACACTTTTGCGTGTACTTACACTGCCGTAGGCTGCGGCTTTCTATGTGGTATACAGTGAAGCAGCTCCATTTAAATATCAGCAGTCGAACTATAGTAGTGTGTTTATGCGACAATTATGCTCATGCTATCCGAAATGAACGCTGTGCGAAGTTGTGGATTTTCATTATGAAAGAACCGTTTACTACATGAACGGATTCGAAGTGGCCAACCTGTGATTAAATATGTTTAAACAAACGAATAAATTCGTTATGTTCCACAGTTTGCGCTAATAGCTTCAATGTTCTTATATGCACTGTGTTACCCTTCCAGAGCACATTACAGCAAACAGGGCGCAATGCTGGCCAACATTGCCCTGTCTTTCCCTTCGTCTTCTCTGTTTCTCAAATCCCCTCTTATTTCGAGATTGTAAGTGCACGCCAAAATTCGATGAATGCGCAGGGTTGTACCGTCATAGAAATGAAGAAACGCGCCTGATGATTGAAGCATGGCATATCGAGAATAGTGGTAGCGCATGCGTGAGCCAACCGTCGATTAACTTGCATAAAGATGAAATCAAATGCCTTAACAGTTATCTTCCACGTAGACCGCCACGCGTGCCGGATTGATAGGTTCGCCTGTTGCATGGGCATGCGCAGATAAGTTTTCGTGCCTTCTTTCTTTTCAGCCGTTGTGCGTCTCTTCAGTTGTTTAGTCGGCGTTTGTAGTGTCCTGACTTCTTTCTTGTGTCCGTGTTTGCACGCCCTGTCTTTTTAGAACCCTGTTATTCCTTCCTAATAAAGGTCATCAGGTACGCAAGTGTTCAGAGGGAAGCTAACGGCGGCAGTGAATCACTCGTGCGCGCGCGCGCGCGCGTGTGTGTGTGTGTGTGTGTGTGTGCGTGTGTGTGTGTGTGTGTGTGTGTCCCGGTGTGTGTGTGTTCCGGTGTGAACCAGACACCTTATAGCTTACTTGCGTAAGCTATATACGTGCGTATGCGTCATACGTGAGTGTGCATATCCTTTCATGCGTACGAAAATCTTGACTTGACGATGGCTACGGATTAATTTTGACCGTACTTCGGGGGTTCTTTAACATGCACCTAAATCGAAGTACTTGACAGTTGTCGCATTCCGATCGGAATGTGCCCGTCTCGGCCGGTGTTGGACCCGCAACCAAGCTCAGAAGTGTAAACCCCGAGCTGCTGAACTATACCACGGCGAACGAGGAAACTTTCTCCAGCACTGGAACTAACGAAATGTTGAGGCCGATGGTTACGCTTATTCTACTCGCTCATCGCAGAAATAAAATATAGGCAATATAGTTATGATAACAGCTTCTCGATCGCAAGTTTTGCAACGGTGGTCATGCTATGGTCATGCCTTGGAGTAACGGTTGCTATGTAGCCAACAACATTCACCAATAGTTTATAATTGTGGCAGGTGCCTAGATGGGGTTATTCAGGGACGCAACCTTGAAGAGTTAACCTAACGGATAAGCATCATTTTGCATCGCTGGAAACCGAATGAGAATGGCAAGGTGATGGGCGTCGGCAGGCGGGTGAAAAGGGGGGCCCCCCTCAAACCACACAGGCACTTGCCCCCACCCAAGCTACACTAGCGCTCCCCCCTCCCCGCCGCGATGCAACACGGGTCTGCACCCCTCAAGACAAAATCCTGCCGACACTCATGGGCGAGGGTATGTTCATAGTCGTGTAACCGTATGTCAAGTACTCACTTGCACCTTTACAACAGGAAGGTGGTATTTTGAAGGTGGAAAATTTTGCAGGAACTACAGGACTTTTAGATTTCGTTAGACGGGGGTTCGATCCCGGTCGCGGCGGTCGCATAACGATGGAGGCGAAATGCTAGAGGCCCGTGTACTTAGATTTAGGTGCACGTTAGAGAACCGCAGGTGGTCGAAATTTCAGGAGGCCTCCACAACGGCGTCTGTCATAATCGCATCGTGGTTTTGGGACGTTAAACCCCATCAACTGTTATATCGGAGCGAAAGAAAGCTGTGATTGATCGACCTTTATCAAGAGCAAAACATCGGCAAGCACATACGGGACATTTATGGCAGTCTATGTAATTTATTACATAGGCTTCCACGTAGGCTGCTATGTAATGTATTAAGAGAGCTGGAGGTGGCATTCCTTATCCATGAAAGCATAGCTGGCAACATAGAGGAATACTACAGCATTAGTGAGAGTGGCAAGTATCGTAATTAAGCTTAATACGTGGTACAAGATGAAGGTGGTACAGGCCTACGCGCCTCCATCCAGCCATGATGACCATTTAGTTGAACGCTTCTATGAAGACGTGAAATCAGCAATGAACAAGGTAAAGACACAGTATACTGTACTGATGGGCGACTTTACTGCCAAGGTTGGCAAGAAGCAGGCTGGAGACCAGGCAGTTGGGGAATATGGCATCGGTTCTAGAAATGCGAGAGGGGAGTTATTAGTAGAGTTCGTTGAAAGCAATAATTTACGTATCTTGAATCCCTTCTACCAGAAACGGGCGAGCCGTAAGTGGACGTGGAGGAGCCCTAATGCCGAAGCTAAGAACAAAATAGACTTCATACTGTGCGCGCACCCTGGCATCGTGCAGGATGTGGAAGTAGTTCGGAAGATAGATGCGGTGACCATAGAATGGTTAGGTCACAAATACTTGAGGAAGGAGCGGAAGAAAATCACACGCAAGAAGCCAATTAACGAGCTAGCTCTGAGAGGGTGAAGTACAGGAATTCAGGGTCTCGCTTCGGAACAGATTCTCGGCTCTATCCGAGGAAACCGACCTTTAGTGTTGACGCAATGAAGGACAATCTGACGAGCATCATTACAGAGTGTACAGTGCAAGTCGGAGGTAGTCATTAAACATGACACTGGCAAGCTCTCCCAGGAGACGAAAAACCTCATTAAGAAACGTTAAAGAATGAAAGCCTCAAACACAACAGACAATATAGAACTGGCAGAGCTTTCGAAGTTAATCAATAAGCGTAAAGTACTCGACATATCAAGATATAACATGGAGCGATTTGAACAAGCTCTAAGGAACGGGCGCAGCCTCAAAGCGGTAAAGAGAAACCACATGTACGCTCAGGGACAAGGAAGGCAAAGTCCCTACCAATATGCATAGGATGGTTAAAGATAGCTGAGGAGTTTTACAGAGATCTGTACAGTAGCCCAGAGGAAAGGGACATCCCACCGGTAACGACATGGGAAATAAAGAAAGCCTTAGAGGGAACGCAAAAGAGGTAAAGCCGCTGGTGAGGATCAGGTAACATCAAATCTGTTGAAAGACGGTGGACAGATTACGTTAGAAAAACTGGCCACCCTGTATACGAAATGTCTCTTAACGGTTAGGCTACCAGAATCTTGGAAGAACATCAAATAGAAAGGGGACTGTGAAAAATGAGGCCGAAGCTTACTACGGTACAAAGGACAGATTAAGACAACGTTCAACCAAGGGACCAAGCAGATTTCGTAAACTGACAATAGATCACATCCCACCCTGTATCTTCGTAAGCGCAAAAACCACCCACAGGGACAGCTAGAAAGAAAGACACTACACAAGCGCTTGATGTCGTTTATTCGGAAGCGCGACTTAACGGTTAGGTTTTTACTCATCCATTATTGTCCAACACACCACCAAAAAAGAATCTTAAGCGCGGACGGTGCAGACACAATCAATATCATCCCGTTCATGCTAACATATCTTAATCAGGTGTTATCAAAGTATGGCACACAGCCAAGAAAGGGGACGCCAAGGACTTGAAAAATGATAGGCCGATCAGCTTACTACCCGTTGTCTACAACCTGTTTGCGCACAGACAAATGTCGTGTGGCCGCGATAGTAGCTAATAGAATTAAGACAACATTGAATTCAATCAACCAAGGGACCAAGCAGGATTTCGTACAGGCTACTCGACAATAGATCACATTCCCACTATCAATCATGTGATAGAGAAATGCGCGGAATATAACCAACCCCTATGCCTTCGTAGATTACGAGAAGGCATTTGATTCGGTCGAGATATCAAAAGTAGTGCAGGCACTGTGGAATCAGGGCGTCAATGAAACACATATAAACGTACTGGAAGAAATCTACAGCGGCTCCACAGCCACCATAGTCCTCCATAAAGAAAGCGACAAAATTCCAATAAAGAAGGTGTAAGGCAGGGAGACATGGTCTCCCCAATGCTATTCACCGCGTGCTTACAAGAGGTTTTCAGGGCCCTAGATTGGGAAGAGTTAGGGGCACGAGTTAATGGAGAGTACCCTTAGTAACCTGCGATTCGTTGATGACAGTGCATTAATGAGTAACTCAGGGGACGAACTGCAACTCATGATTACTGAATTGGACAAGGAAAGCAGAACGGTAGGTCTGAAAATTAATATGCAGAAAACTAAAGTAATGTGCAACAGTCTCGGAAGAGAACAGCGCTTTGCGATAGGTAGCGAGGCACTGGAAGTTGTAAAGGAATACGTCTACTTAGGACAGATAGGAACCGCGGAGCCGAACCATGAGACTGAAGTAATGGAGCACATTCGGCAAGCATTCTTAAATCATGAATGGTAGTTTACCGCTATCACTCAAGAGGAAGGATATATAACAGTTGCATCTTACCGGTACTTACCTACGGAGCAGAAAGCTGGAGGCTTACAAAAGAGGGTTCAACTTAAACTGAGGACCAGGCAGCGAGCGATGGAAAGGAAAATTATCGGTGTAACCTGAAGGGACAGGAAGAGAGCAGAGTGGGTCAAGGAACAGACGGGTGTTAAGGACATCGTAGTTGAAATGAAGGAGAAGAAATGGGCATGGGCAGGGCATGTAGCGCGTAGGCAAGATAACCGCTGGTCTTTAAGAGTAACTGACTGGATTCCAAGAGAAGGCAAAGCGCGAGGGGGAGACAGAAAGTTAGGTAGGCAGATGAGCAAGCACAGGACCGGGTTGATTGGCGGAACATGGCAGAGGCCTTTGCCCTGCACTGGGCACTGTCAGGCTGATGATGATGATGATGATGATGATGTAGTTTATTAGTGTCGTCGCACTTTGTGTATCTACGTATGTACGTGCGCGTGTGTGTGTGTGTAAGTTAATTAACTTACGCGATTTTAGGCGTCATAATCACTATACGGTCATGACACACGCAGTAGTGAGGGACTACGGATTAATTTTGACCGCCTATAGGGTTCTTTAACATGCACCTAACTCTAAGTACACGGGCGTTTTCAAGCGAAGCGTGTATTGCCCCACAAGTGTCGTCGGCGTTGTAGGTGTGAAAGCAAAAAAAAAAAGAGAGAAAAAAAAAAACGGCACCCGCAAGAACAAAGAAATGAGGTCCTCGAATGTGCACCGGTAACGCGTATTTGTATGCGCCGTTTTTCAATAATTGATGCTCTCTCGATCGTGAGCTTGTCATCAGTTAGCCGTTTCTGATATGGCCATCTGATCTTTTATGGAGGTTATCGGGGTGACTTGTGATGTCATGTTGCCAGATTTCATTGTTGCCAGAATATGAACGCACGACTGTCGTTGTTACCCGTAGCAAGTGAAGTGTTGCGCTGCTGAACACGTGGATGACGGTCAGTGATCCAATTCCCGGCATGGAGGAAGGAAACAGTTAGAACGGACCATTGAGCAATGAGAAAGAAAGAAAGAAAGAAAGAAAGAAAGAAAGAAAGAAAGAAAGAAAGAAAGAAAGAAGGAAAGAAAGGAAGAAAGAAAGAAAAATGGAAGAAAGAAAGAAAGAAAGAAAGAAAGAAAGAAAGAAAGAAAGAAAGAAAGAAAGAAAGAAAGAAATGAAAGTAGTACGTCAGGGACGCACACGCCAAGCTTCGTCTCATTGCCCCCATTCTCCCGATAGGGAATGAGCTCCTGAATTTTTTTTTGCATTTCACCTCCGTAAAAATGCGGCCACCGTGGCCGGGATAAGATGTATGTATGTATGTATGTATGTATGTATGTATGTATGTATGTATGTATGTATGTATGTATGTATGTATGTATGTATGTATGTATGTATGTATGTATGTATGTATGTATGTATGTATGTATGTATGTATGTATAATGAAAGCGACACTTAAACAGCTGCCAAAATTTAAAATGAATAATAAGAAAATTCGGGCTTTTCACTTGTTCATTTGTTTGTCAAAGCTCATCACGAGGAGTAATTGCCGCAATAAATTTGTAATATACCAGATCTGCTGCAGAACGAGAGAGAGAAAAAAGCAAACGTTTATTCTTGAAAGACACGATAACGTATTTTATCCCGGTAGTTCCCGCACTCAGCACTGAATACGCGTACTACTGAATTTAAGGGGTTCATTTCTTTTTTAACATCAGTGTAGCAAACATCTGTAGGCAATCACACTCTTTTATAACGCGAATCAATGTGAAGTAAGATCAAGATAGGAAACAGAGTCTCTACTATGCTGAAAATTGGCGCCGCCTTCTTGTCGAGCTGGTGTTTATATTCTCTCGCGTCCTATAGTACACCATAATACGTATCAAGTACAGCAAAAAACAGTAGTGATACGGTGAATTTTGTGCGCATATTTGCCACTAACATTTTTTTTTTTTTCAGGAGCATTCCTACAGTTTCGTTTCCCTTCGCCATTTGGCGTCGTCTTATCAGCGTTTACTTATCGGTTTTCAAGTCTTTCTCAGGCCCTGTTTCTACATGTCAAGGACGTTTACAGAGAGAGGATCGATTTCTCAGCGCCGCTCGAAGCTCCGCGTGAGCCCCCACGAGTGCGCTCACGGTAGCTCGCCTTTCAGCGTATAAGGCGCCTTCCGTCCGAAAAAAAATCTGGGAGCCGTACTTTTCTGCCCGGTGGATGCTCCCAGCAGCAAGCGTGCGCTCGCTCTGCCCACCTACTCACGCCGACAGCCCGCTCTGTCATGTTTTTCCGGCTAACAAGCTCGTATATTCCCACACGGCCACATGCGCAAGTGCGAAGCTTCAGCGCCTGCTAACTGGTCCGCGAGCGAGAAGATGAAAAAGAAGAAGATAAAACATAAGAGGAGGGAGGAAGCTGAAGAGAGGCGCCTCCTCGAGTAACCCCGGCCTCGTGGAGAAATGAATGGCAGGGCTGTTCCAAAACGAGCCCCGCGTCTTTCTTACCGGGAATCGACATCGTAAGGACATGCGGTAGCAGTTGACGGAACACGCGATAGCAGTCGCGGGCGTTTGACGTGGGCCATCGCTGACGGGAAGTCAGCAGCAGCAGCAGTGGAAACGCTTCCTCGGCCGTCTGCGACCCACGCGTCGTTCCCGCCGAGGCGCAGCAACCCTTCGCTTGGCCCGCGGAGAGGCCGCGATGCTTCATTTGGAAAGATACTGCGCCGAGGCGAAGGAGGCGTTGCGCAAATCGTGGGACCCCGCCGGCTTCGAGGGGTCCTAGAAAGAGCCGAGATTTGTGTTCGGGTGACTGGTTCGGGTTCGCATTAAAGAAGGGCAAGTGACGTCCATCTGGGAGAGCGCGGTCATTGTGGGAGGAAGTGCGATTCGCTGCCATGCCACATCGTGAACTGCTGCAGATGTCTTCCTATACAACGACAGCTCCAAAATGATGCAGGAAAGCGAAATTACATCTCGAGTTAAAAAAGAAAAAAAGAAACAAGAATACACATACGTTCGCCTCCCATTTGCCTAAGTTCCATCATGGAATCAATGAAAAAAGAGAGTGAGCATTATATATACAACACGTTTCCAGCTCACAGCCTAAACACGACACTCAGTCTGCGCTTACGATCGTAACCGAACAGGAACACTATTGGGAAACACCAACAGTTTGGTGTTTAATAGTACTTATATTATTCTTTACTAGCGCATCACGAACCTGGGTTGTGGGTGTTTATTACATGCGCCACTAAGAGAGAAGCTTGGTCATAATGAAAAAATAAAGGGGAGTGAGATAATCGAGAAGCAGCAAAATAAATTATCCGCTTCGTAAACCGCGTCTACAACACACACACACACACACACACACACACACACACACACACACATATATATATATATATATATATATATATATATATATATATATATATATATATATATATATATATATATATATATAGCGAGTGTGTTCAGCAAGCTCATTTCGCTGCGTTGAAGTGTAGCCTCTGTTGAAGTGTAGGGCAGGGGGGTCTTGACCCCCCCTTGTGTTCAGGCTGTGGGGAACCCCTTGCAAGTGTCCCCCCTTGAGATTTAGCTTAGAACGTCACATGTTTGAATTACTTGACAGTTAAGTATAGCGCATTTAACATTTTTTAAAGGGTGATTATTTTTCAGTGTGTAGTGTGTACCTTTGTTCAATACCCCTCCGCTGTGTCGGACTATAAAAATCGCAAAAGCCGCTCGACCGGTTCAAAGAACACTGAATAGAATAATGCAGTTGCTCGAGTTCGGACCCCATGCTCGTTTTTTAAAATTTATTTCAAAGCATGGTTTAATTCCTATGCAAAGAAAAATACAACCCATACTTCATGGTCTGATGTGTCCCCCTTTGTGATTTTTCTGGATTTTCGCCACTGAGTGAGAGTAATTTCTTCCCAAGAGTAACTACCGAAAGGGCAAAAAGGAAATAAGGAGGGAGGCATTTTATGATAATTCGAGGGGAAGCGATTTACTGTTTGAGGCGAGGTAGGGTTGCCTTAGAGCGCGTAGTTATAAAGCGAGATTCTGCAAAAGGAGAACAATGCACAAGCTGTGGGGAAGCTAGGAAACGGCGGAGCATGTTCTGATTGAATGTGGAGATATCCGCATGTTTGGGCACGAGCCTACATGAAGCCTTGGGTTTTAGGGGCAACAATGGAAAGCTGAACACACCCGCGATTGAAATAAGTAAGAGACGGTAAGAGTATTGGTGGCAGAGAACTAGAGAGAACGGACAAAAATAAATAGTGGAAAAAGTAAGGACATGCTGCCGAAAGGGGCAGAGAACTGGGCTGTAAATTTGTTTTTTTTTCTTCTCTATAGTAAGATTGATTTAATCGTAGTAGGACAAGACACCCACTTAAAAAATTCGGCAGAGCCTACGCGTTGTGCGAATCGGTTTCATGCGAAGCAGTCAACTTCTATGCTGTATTTTATGGCTTTGAGCCAAGCGTTACGAGGTGGATCGACGTGTTTTTGTAAGTGAAGTAGCTGTGTGCACATCGTGGGCTTACCAGGCACGCCGACAACACTGGCCTTTAAAGGATAACTTATGGTGCGACGTTACGTCAGCCTTCACGTTAGAGTACATACGCCAGTATTATCGAAACTAGAGAGAGAGAGAGAGAGAAACGAAGAGGAAAGGCAGGGATGTTAACCAAGCTTTGACTCGGTTGGCCACATTACACTTGGGGTGGGGGGATGGGGAATAATAGAAAGGAAAGGGTAGAGAAGAAAGAAGAAGAGTAAGAAAGAGATGGATGAACAGTTAGCTTGAAACTACTCAACACGAACTCGCGCTGTTAGTTCACAGGCGCTCGTGAAGTCCGGTGGTCCTCAAGAAGCACAATAGGGCTTTCGTGGCTTTGCGCATATGCGAGACCGTAGGCCAAGGTCCTAGGATCTTTTCTGTCAGTGGTCTTGAATCCAGGTGACGGAGCCTGGTATGATTGAAGCCCCTGATGGGCTGTGGCATAGAATGTGTTCAAGCGTCTCCTTGCAAGCGCAAATGTTGCATGCCGCACTGCTGGTCATTCCAGTGAGACACGAATACGCATTCGTAAATGCGTATTTCAATAGTTGCCGAGTCATTGCGGAATTGTCGGCAATGACCGCGCGGATGAAGCTGCACTATCGGCTCATGACCAAGAGCTGCGGACACCCATACCACTCCTGAGAACGGACGCCGCGCGGCGACTGCAATCACTTGCATGTCGTACCACGCTTCTACAATGGAATACGCAGGGTTTTTACAACGCTCGCCTGTATTCGATTGACCCAAAATTGCAACTTCGTTTGGCAGCCGGGCTCTCACGACGCGACGCAACTTTGCTGTGTCGCATGTGGTTGGGCGTGGCATTTATGGAAACTAAGTGCACTTTATGGTGCAATCATGTGAATATCATACTGAGTAGGATTGAAAACTGGGCGAGTTGGTAACGATTCTTAGCAGTTAGAGGCAAAACAGCGCGAAATATATAAATTTTTCAGTTGAAAGTCAGCGCTCGTGTCGTGTCTACGCTTCTTTGGTCCCTGTTATTTCGCGCTGTTTTGCCTCTAACTGATATATGAATATCATACGTAACTTTCGTTAATGTATTCCTCCGGGGTCTAGCAATGCTTCAATATAGCTTGCTGAATCATAGGAAGACAAATGTAATGTTTATTAGACTGCTATAAAAGCGGAGCCAACACTGGAACGACAGAGGTTAATCTGATATGACGCCTGTATCGTAGGAGCACAAATGTAGTGTTTATTACTTTCTTGCAAAATTAGATAGCCAGCACCACAACCACAATTGACGTTGCACCGACGTTACGCCTGCGTAGGGTGTTTTTCCAAGGCAGTTCCTAGACCTGGCGTGGCTCTGTGGAAGAATACCTGATTGCCACGCAGAATTCTTGGGTTCGATTCCTGCTGGGATCGTAATTTTTATTCTTTCCATTTGTCGCGTCAGCGCTGCCGATGACGGTTTTTCTTAACCCTCTCGCATTTAAATTACTGATGTCTGTTCTCACCATTCATGGGTAGATATAAACTGTCAATCACCTGTGGCGCATACCCGGCCGTACACCGCGGCCCGTGGTAAACGGGAGTGCGCCACACGTGTCCCGAGAGAAGGGTTTGACGACGTACGCGACAGGATTTTCACGTTATTCCTTTCATGACCCGACAGTCATATTCGTCAAATCCTCTTACCCTCCCAAGCCAATTTTGGTCTACACCAAGTTAAGGAGGCGATCATGAGAGCACCCAGGCGTAGGCGGCTAGATAGATAGAAACGCTCAAAGTGCCAAAGGTTCGCTAAGAAATGCTTCTCATTTAAAAGAAAAAGAACAACAAAAAGGCGTTTTCTTTTTTTGTCGAGTCTGATGGCACACGTATCACCGCCTCGTTATAAGGTGGACGCTCATAGCATACATCCATACATCGTGCAATATGTCCGCGTCCGCTGCATTTGTACCTCAAGTTTGTTTGAAAGGGTACTGATAAGACATTAGTATGCGTAAGAAATATTGCGAAAACGATAAATATATATTGTAACACTGACTCACCCATCACCATAACCATCATTGTCATTTCCAAAGTACAGTTCACTTTCTCGTGCAGCACCGTGCCTCCAACGCACTCAGCGTGCTTAAGTGCACTAACTGAAAGTGCTCTTATAAATGCACTTCGAGTGCACGCATATAACAGTTGACACGTTTTCGGACTGTGGTATATTTAAGACGGATTGGTAATACCGTAGCAGTAAACGGTACACGCTATTACCGTCACAGCTAAAACACCCAATAACGTGCAGTGCAGTTTTGGGAGCGTTAACCGGTCATGGTCTTTTAAGCGCAGTTCTTACATGGGCAGCTTTCCCCACGAAGCGCTCTACAATACAGAAACAGGTGAGGTTTGCCCAATTACAGTAACAATTTCCGCTTCAGAGTTAATTATATGTCAACTAAAGGCGTCATTTTACTATTTTTACAGCGCAGCTGTCTATATGTCTACCCTCTGCCGTCCTCGTCCTCGTCGTCGTGGTCGTCGTCGTCGTCGTCGTCGTAGTAGTAGTAGTAGTAGTAGTAGTAGTAGTAGTAGTAGTAGTAGTAGTAGTAGTAGTAGTAGTAGTAGTAGTAGTAGTAGTAAGCAGCAGGCGTCACGCAGTTCAAGTGATCAGAAGGGGGGAGTAAATAAAGAAATAACTAAAACGAAATGAGGATGCTCGAAATGACGATGATGGTTCACGTAATATCACTATCCAATCACATACACACGCGCTTATAGCTTCGCTGTCCCATGGTTTTGACGGCCTGGAACTGGCTGAAAGTTTTTTCTATCAAATTATCAAAATCCGGCAATTAAGCTCCTTGTTCATATGGATCACCTATTCCAAGTGCTACAAATGTTCAAAAAAGTCAGCTGAACAGTTGCCTAACGAGAGCGTTTTCTTGCTTGCCATGCATGTAGAAAAATCACAAATATAGTTCTCTGCTAATGCATTCTATTGTTATTCAATGAGAATAAAGAAAGATGATAAGAAGTATCAGCTCCACCATAATGTGACGCTTATAAAACTATTTACGGAGTGCACTTACAAAAGATATGGCTGGCAGAGACAGCGAAGGGTCCAGTCCAGGCTATTGATGTTTGGTCGTTTTCTCAGTAGTCGACGTACTATTCAGATCTCTCCAACGTAACAATATATTGCTAGCCCGAGGTGGAAACTTTCATGAAGTATTTCGTGACTTTGAACGTAATGCCTGGGAGGAAGATTCAACTCAATTGATATCGCTCGCTTTTATGCTTGTGCTTAGCCACAGGCGTCGATAGAATCGAAAGAGAGTGACTTTCGTGGCGCGTTGGCTTTATAGAAATGTAAAAATAGAAAAATAGGAAATAAACAAGCTGACACGGGGAACAGGCGACAAGCGCGGATGACATGACATTTGAGCGGTGTGTTGCGCCAAACCAGAACACACCTATGTCACACGGCGGTGGCTAGTTTTCTTACTCTCCAATACCACGCAGTGTCAATGCCAGCTGTTTGCGCTCATTCTCGGCAGAGCGCACCCCCCCCCCTCATCTGCTTACAGCGAAGTCTACTTATATACATTTTTGTACACGCGCTGTACATCCTCTGAGGGCACTACGCAGGGCCGTGACCAGGCTGACGGAGCTGCAAGCGATGCTGCGAAGGCGCAGTGGAGAGGTCACGGGGGGAAGTCGCGAGAAGTTGACAGCGAGCTCCGAAGGCGCGACTTCCGTCATACCGGCGCAGCTCATCGCTCAGGGCGCCACATCCTGCGTCCCGCAAACTCCGGCATGCATGGCCAATTAGAAGCTGATCTGCCTCGGACCACTGTTGCAAACCGTGGAACCAACAAATGTTCCAGTTATTTTTGCGACTTCTTCGCGACCGCTGGGGGAGGGCTCGCGTTCCTCCGAGTGCGCACTCTGCGTGGCGCGGTTTCGTCCCCATCTGGGGGCTCCGCGAAAGGAAGCTCGCGCGTCTGCCCGTGGGGAGGTGTCGAAGCCGCGTGCATTCTCGCGGCGACCCGCGATAAGCGTCGCCAAGATCGTCGCTCGGCCGGGAAAGACCGCAGCTGAGATGCGTATCGCGCAGTCTCTTCCTTCAGAGCTCTGCTCGGGCTGGAAGGCGCGGTCCGCGAAGCCAATTAGGGAGAAGCGCTTCACTAAGCAGTCGGCGCCGGCATGCGGCGGGGTGGGGGTCGAGAGGTAGCGAGGCGTGTCACGGGAAAAACAACACGGGCTTGGGCTCCGGCGATCGAGTTTCAGATGAATTATTCCTCGCTCGGGACAGAGTCCGCGGATCGGCCGGAGCTCCGCGGTCGTCGCCACGGGCCCAGCAGCCTCCGAGGGGCGCCGGGAGCCGGCCTGTCAAGAACGCGTCCCGTAAAGCTGCGCAGTTTGGGCTCCCGGCGAGGTGATTAATGCGCTCCGTATAGCCGAGACAACCGTCTAATTTGTTCCCCCCTCTTTTCAGGCTCCAGCATGCTTGTCGCTGCAAAACAAATCTCAGATAAAAACCCAGGAAGTGTGTCACCAAGGCACATGCACACACAAACACGAACGCACGCACATGCGACCAAGGCATGCAGCAAACACGTACGGAGGGTACGCACACTCAGGCGAGACGGAACGAATATATCGAGTTTCCATTTTGACTCCGTGGAATTTTTTAAAGCACCCTTTCTTGTACACTCAATGTGAAGACAGCGCAAGAAGGTTGCGCACGATAGTATATTTGCATACGTTACAAGGGGGTCGCCGGTACCGACTATGCTTGTGATGCGAACTTGTGTTGCGAATGTTGTCGTCGTCGTCAAGCTGAACTCTTTGCAAATTATTATAGGGTGCATGTTTCCGCAGTTTATAGCCGTAAGGAAAGAAGGCTTGTTGCTAGCCATTGCGTATTGTTCCACTAGTTCCGCGAAAAGAAAATAGTTTTGATGTTCTGCAGCCGCAACACTGAGCGGTTATATTCTATGAACAAAGAATAACATGTGTTGAATACAATCTCGATTATGACAAGAATGGGTTTTCCGTATCTTGGCGTGCTCGAACTGAGACTGACTTTCACTAGATTGTTGTTTTTCAAGCCTCAGCTTGCGAGTTTTCTGACTCTTGGTCGGCGATACTTACCTTCACAGTATTCGAGGCAACCAAAAACAATAAATAAATAAATAAATAAATAAATAAATAAATAAATAAATAAATAAATAAATAAAGCAAGCTACTATTCCTGCTCAATATCTCAAATCTATTGTTTTATTTTTAAGCAACACTATGATATATCTTTACTGCAATGAATGAAGGAAAGAAGATTACTTTTAAGGGCTCGTTTTTCTTTGTTAGACACAATATTAATGGGAACTAATAGACAGCAATGCCAAGGAAAGTATAGGGGGTGTTAATTGTAGTAATTAGAATATAAATGTGAAGTAAAGTGGACGAAAAGATAACTTGACGCCGGCAGGGACCGAACCTGCGACCTTCGAATAACGCGTCCGATGCTCTACCACTGAGCTACGGCGGCGGTCATCGCCCCGTCCACTTTATAGGGTATATATGTGAATTGAAACTTAGGAGTGTCAGTCAGCGCCACTCGCAGCCATGGCGGCGAGTGTGGAACACTCTTTTTTCTGCCTTTTTGGCGTCACGTAGCACGTGATCTATTTACGAGCAGGCAGCTGACCAATAATCCCTCGCATACTACCTGAAGGCATCATGTCTGCCAGAACGAGACCCTCGCTATGAATGAAGGAAAGAAGATTTACTGCAAGTTAACTGTTAATTCAGAGGCCCTCTCCGCTGAGCTCGTCCCAGTGGCAGTCACCTCACCATATTAGAAAAGAAGGCGAAACAAATGGTTATATTACAGCAGAGCTGTTATGGTCGAGGTTTACCATGTGTTGTAGATAGAAAATTATCATCATCATAAACCGGCACGCGCTGTCTTCGTCCTCTTCTTCATCGCCTTCCTCTTCTGCTTCGCTCCCATAACACTTGCGCTTATTTGTCCAGCGTGGGATGCAATAAATCTGATGGGCGAGAGAACGAGTACAGAAAGAGAGAAAGAAAGAGGAAGAAAGAGAGAAATTCTTGGCGTGCCGAGATTCGAACCCGCGTCCCCACGATCCGAAGGCGAGCGTCGTAACTACTCGGCTATCCAGGCACGCTAGCAGAGCTAGCATAGCATAGCCTTGTATAGTATAGTATAGTATAGTATAGTATAGTATAGTATAGTATAGTATAGTATAGTATAGTATAGTATAGTATAGTATAGTATAGTATAGTATAGTATAGTATAATAAGGACGTGGGAAAAGGAAGTGAGGGCGAGGAGGACAGATGTAAGGGTGAGGAGGAGGGGAGAACGAGTACAGAGAGAGAGAAAGAAAGACACAGATAGAAAGAAAGAGAGTGTGGCGACCACTGCGCACAGACCTACGCAACCTCCGTCTCGTCACTGATTAGCCCGGCGTGACACAGCTACTTGCTGCAACACGCTTCCGATAAAAGACAGCGCCACGCAGTTTCGTCGGAGGCTTACGTCACCACTGCTGGCTATATAACCCAAGCTACCAAGCTTGGTTTCATGTTTTGTTTCTCTAACCTTCCGAAGCGCAGCATCGGCATGCTTGCCCTGCTGCTGCTACTACGTTAATAAACATCGTTTCGTTTTATGTTGGGATCCGTCCTTCACCGACTCCGCATCCCACAAGAGCATAGAGAGAAAGGAAGGGTAGAAAGACCCAAAAGAAAGATAGACAAAAAAAAAGAGAGCAAGCATAGCCATGTATAGTATAGTATAGAGAGAGAGAGAAATTTAATGCGGAAAGGCAGGGAGGTTAACCAGAAAGCATATCTGGTTTGATACCCTGCACTGGGGAAGGGGTAAGGGGAGACAGAAAAGCAAGAAAGAGAGGAATCGGATAGGGAGGGAGGGAAGCACAAACACACACACAGGAGTGTCACAATCGTTCAACGAGGCCGGTCGCTCGCAGAAACTTCATCAGCGCCTTCGTTGCTTTCTGGCGTGAAGCTCGATCTTTCCGACATTTCAAGATTGACTGCTCAGAAAGCGGCTGGTCGTCGAGGCGAGCAAACACTGCTGAGAGGGACTGTCTCTCAAAGCTGTACTGCGGGCACTGACATAGTATAGTATAGTATAGCAGTCTAGTATAGTATAGCTGGGCAGTATCGAAGATACATGTATCTTCGATACTATCTTAGATACTCTTAGGGTATCTGTATCGCAATACGTCTCGCAAAACAAGTATCTGTATCTGTATTTCCGATACTTTGAAGAATGTATCGTGTATCTTAGGATACAAGATACTGCGATCGCCCCACCACCGTGCGAAGCAATAAACGTTGGCTGAGCTTCGCTTCTCAAGCTGATACTGCTGCCTAAGTCACCAGAATAAAACTATAGGCAGTGACATTATTTCATATAACTGCAAGAGTTTTCCAGCGAGGATAGGCGATACGCTCTGAGCGTCCCTGTATATTGGTTGAGCCGAGTTACGAGGTGGCACTCGTGACGTCACGACAGACGAGCGCGCGAACATGTGCCCAGCCAAATTTTTGTTTAATCGCCTTTTTTTTAAGTTTTGTCAGTGCTATGACCACTTGGCACTTAGCCACTCTCTCTACCGCGTACTACAATGCATGCAGCGCCTTTCGCACACATGCTGATGACGCTGTGGAGTCATTATCGAAGTTCCTCTTGTGTGGTGCTTCGTTACGAAGTCTGAAGAATGCAAGAATGGCGGGTTGCTTTACGTCTCATGGCTTTCACACATCGGGGATTGAAGGATCTCGTGGATGTAAGTTTGCATTACATGCTATGAGATTGACTAATATGCAAATAAGATCCAAACAGCTATAGTACCAAAGGTACCGATGCTGGACTTAGCAGAACAAGCATTCACCTAACAGACGTTATCTTGGCGTACGTCTTTTTTTCATTTATTCAAAGAGTTTTTAAAATCATAATTTGATTGTTAGCAGACGTTCCTTTTTAGCTGTCCATTCCATACATTACCTATGACTATATTTTTCTGCCGGTCTGCTTACTTGAATGTGCCTTTAACGTGCTGTCAAGGCAAGCTCTCTGCTTTATTCCCAGTTTTAACTGTTCGCGTCATTTCTGCTACTGTTTACATATTTATATTCCACTTGAGGAGGAGGAGGAGGAGAAGAAAAACGGAAAGACAGGGAGGTTAGCCAGTATATTCCACTTGAATTTACTGCTATGAAATGGTGATGCTGAGAACAAATATATAATAATCTGGGCGCACCTTGAGTATACAGTAATGATAATTCTGCTTACTGCTAAGTAAAATAGCAAAATTGAGTTGGGATTACAATAACGTAAATTATATTAGGTGCCATCTTAAATACGTTCGCAAAGGTTGTCGAGAAACACTGTTATACCAAATGCTCCGTTTTTCTCATGAGCGCCCCAAGAATTTATTTTACGCCATTTTCCATAGCCACTGAATTTAATTGTCGTTGCTATAAGGGGTTACCCGCCACGGTTGTCTAGTGGTTAGGGTGCTTGTCTGCTGGACCGAAGGTTGCGGTAGCCGGATTTCGATGGAGGGAAAATGGTAAAGGCCCGTGTGCTTATATGTAGGTTTTAGAACCCCAGGTGGCCAAAATTTCCGGAGCCCTCCATACAGCGTCTTTCATAATTATCGCGGTTTTTCAACGTAAAACGCAACAATTATTATTAGCTCTTGGGGGTGCTTCGTGTATAGTGTTTCTGTGCTTATTCGCTGTGTTTGATACAGAACCGCTTTTTCTATGTTACTTAGATATATTTGTTTTCGTTGATTAGGCTTCCCTGAATTCTTTTACTGTTGCTAATCACCAGGTTACCGGATCTAGTATAAGTGGCAATAGCGTGAATAGCGGCGGTGTCCTGCAGCGCTTTGAGCAACTGTACAATACGCCTGAAACGTTTCTGGGCTGCACATGTTCTTGGTGACGTACACCTGTCCGGTGATCCGTTATTGCGAAAACCGTAATATGTTTACCGGCAAGGTAGAACTCCACAGCGGTATTTGCGCCATCGTGCGGAGGCTTCTTATTGAAGTTCATATGGTTAGTTGACAACCCGCTTACTGGTCAACAAGCGGAGAAGCGACTCCCATGAATTACAAAAGCTACAAGCAAGAAGCGCCATCAGCGAAATGTGTAAAGAGCAGTCACGTTAAGCAGCTAGCACAACGCCAATAAAGTTGTTTCGGAATGAAACAGATATACCTTGAGCAAGAAGTACAAAACTTTTGAGATACTAACAGTTTCCATTCAAGTGAAATACAATTGGTCGCAGTTAATAAATTTGCAAGCGAACATTGATGTGCATAGGCGTTTAATGCTGCATTATATAGATACATAATAAGAAATTTGAGAATGTATCGAAGTATCTTAAGATACAATTGGTATGTATCGTATCGGATACTATCAGTGTTGCAGTATCTTGTATCTGTATCTCAAATACACCTTGCCTGAGTATCTTGTATCGTATCGCGATACAATTTCAAAGTATCTTTGCCCAGCCCTGATAGTATAGTATAGTATAGTATAGTATAGTATAGTATAGTATAGTATAGTATAGTATGATATAGTATAGTATAGTATAGTATAGCAAGGGGAAAGAGAGAGGTGAGAGGGTAATAGCCTAGCCAAGCCAGGACCAGCTAGGTGCCCACCAGCTCTGCTGTGACCCAGCCTTGCGCGACTTAATGCGAGCAGCGCTACTTTGTTTTGGGATGCAGTTAGTATCAATTGCCATTACCTGCGCTTTTGACATCTTCATGCTTTTTTTGCAACTTTGCTATTAAGAAATCGTTCACAGCAAAATATCATAGTGAAAAAAGCACACGAAGCAGTAGGCATATTAATCTTCGAGGACGTGTCTCATGCAGAACGTTCACTCGAAGGACAGTTAAAGTGTGCAATATACCGAAAGCATCGAGTTTTGTTCAGTTCCGTTGTACGTGGGTTGTTATGGATGAGAGTATATCTCAGCTACTCCCTATGCCTACGCTATGAGGCCTTAAACAGAGCAATAAACTATGATGCCGAGATACATTAACAAATGAAAGTGAAATAAATAAAGATAACATCATACAAGAAGATTTCACGCATCTTGCTGCTTACCTCCGCCAAGTATCCATGTAATTCGACCCATAGAGGCACGTCAATACCATATCTTGAGTAGACTCTGAATAGCCCTTACCTGCACCATTTACCATAGAGATTTTTCACAGTGATACCTATCGGGAAATCGGGCGCCACCGTCTGCGAGTTTACTAAGAGGCGCTGTGCCGTCAAGGGAATGACGGTATACGTGTCTTCGAGGTTTGTGTTGGCTGGCGCTGAGCGAGGCTTGGCCTCAAACGTTGATACGGCTACACAAATAAAGCTTCTCTAAAATAAAACCTTCATAAACGGATCTCTTTAACCCGTATCATATTCTAGAATAAAAGTTTATTACACAACTGGAGGGCATAATGAAACGGCGATAGGACCAAACAGACTGCAAACTGTCGCAGAGGGGACGCTGACCGCCGCTCACTACTTTTTACGCTTCGTAAAATTGCACACCAATGCATAAGTTTTCAAAGTTAAATAAAACTCGTTTCTGTGTAATGCTAAAAAAAGAATTAGCTCATTACATGGTGCTTCAGTGCAAACTTAGTCACTGTGACGCAGGGAACGCTTCTAGCCAGACACGTCTCCGAGGTATCCGGGCTCCTCGTGAGCGATGCCAATCCGAATCCGACACATCCCAGAATTCCCATACAACAGTGTCGCAGCACCAGTTTTCCCTCTAGGCAACTGCATGAAACTCTGTGCGTCGCTGTTGTATGCATGGGAATTCTGGGATGTGTCGGATTCGGATTGGCATCGTACACGAAGAGCTTGGACACCTCGGAGACGCGTCTGGCTTCAACGCGCTCTTGCGTCACAGTGCTTAAGCTTGCACTGAAGCAGCATGTAATGAGGTAATTCTTTTTAGCATTACACAGAAACAAGTATTTGTTTTACTTTGAGAAATTATGCTTCGATGCCCGCTTTTATGAAACGTTAATAATAATAATTGTTAGGGCTTTACGTCCCACGATATGATTATGAGGAACGCCGTAGTGGAGGGCTCCGTAAATTTTGACCGTCTGGTGTTCTTTAACGTCGCGGCCGGGATCCTTTTATGAAAGCTTAAAAAGTAGTGAGCGGCCGCTAAAGTTGGAAGACAGAAGACAAGGTACCGTGTTTTAAAGTGTGGCGTTTTTTTTTTTTTTCCTAGAAGAGCCAAATCCAGAAACCGAAACCGGGCTAAAGCGAAAGTTGCGCCAAAGTATCTTTCACTTTTAAAACAATTGTAATCAAAATGCCGCAATTCCTGATTGTAAGGTCGACTCAGAAAAGCAGTTTCTAATCAAACAAGCAGAAGAAGAACTTGTAGTGTTTGCGATGGAAAGGCACCGAGCACCTGTGGTGCTCTGAAAAGGAACGACACACACACAGTTCCACACCACGCCCAACTTACCCTCGGCTGTAGCGAGGGTGTTTATATATATCAAATGGCGGCGCCCCCTGGCGCCATACAACAGAACAAAGCATATTACAATATACAACATTTCTCCTCCCCTTAACAAAAGAATTACGCTATGTAGTCTTCCAGGTACTGTGGACGCCGGCGCTCTCGCTGAGGCCGTGCCGATCGGTGTAGTGGTTGATGTCGTGACGTGAGGGACGACGATCGTTGGCGGGACTCTGATGACTCCACGTCTTGCCGAAGCTGCGCATCTTGGGTGTCTCGAGGTACCTGCAGACTTACAGGCGGTGACACAGTGGGTGGCACAGGAGGTGGCAACGAAGGTGGCACACTGTCTGTTTGGGGTATCGGTATCGGATAATCGTACCGTTGTGGTGACTGTGTTGGGGGCTCTTTCAGTGTGCTCTTGGAGAGCTTTGATGCATGCCAGGTAGTGCTGTCATTCAGACGATAAGTGTTACGGGCTACCTTGGAATAAATTACCCTAGGGCGTGAATACTGGGAGGACGCTTTTCCTTGTCCTTTCTGATGCACCCGTACTTGGTCACCAGGTTGAAAGGACTTGTGGTAGGCAGGACGTCTGCGATTAGCATCCTCCTGCATTTTACGCTGATAGCATTCAACACGCTGACGCAGTTCCTGGTACTCGTTATATGGGTTCTCATGAAAACTGTGCGCGGAGAAACCTACAATATGCAAACGCGTTTGCGGTTGGCGACCACGCAGCAAGTAAAACGGAGACAACTTAGTTGCAGTGTGCGGAACGGTTCGATATATTGCGACGTAGTCGAGAACAGTCCTTTTTAGAGGCCTTTGTTCCTGAAGGGCACACTGAATGAATGACTTGAGAACGCGGTTAAACCGCTCAACCTGCCCGTTAGATTGAGGGAAATAAAGTGAAGATCTGATGTGCTTGATTCCCTCGGTAGTGAGATACGTTTCGAATTCCACAGAGGTGAACTGGGGGCCATTATCAGTGACGATTTCCTCGGGCAGTCCCTCTCTGGAAAAAACTGAGGTTGACTCAGTTTTTCCAGAGAGGAAAAAACAGATTGACTGGTTACACATGATGTGAACATCACCTCGGGCCACTTCGAGTAGTAGTCTACCATGACTATGGCGTACCGACAGTCTTGAGGAGCTGAATGAAATGGACCCATTATGTCTACAGCCACCTTCACCCAGGGACGGGGAGGGTATTCGGTCGGCTCTATGGGCCCCTGTTGACTTTTGGCCGACTTGTCAGCACTGTTGCAAATTTGACAGTCGCTTACATACTGCTCAACATGTTTGCGAAAAGCTGGCCACCAGTATGTGCAGCGAATCAGGTCTTGCATTCTCACTATGCCGGGGTGTCCTGCATGCGCGAGTGCGAGCGCTTGTTTCTGTAGTTGACTGGGAAGGACAACTTGGTCCCCTCTCAGTAGGATGCTATCTACCACCGAAAGTTCGCTTCTGACCTCATAGTATGGATGAAGTTCTTTAGGAAGTTGCTTCCTTGCGGGCCAGCTATTTGTCGTATATTCCATGACTTGTCTCAGTGCTGTGTTACAGGTCGTGGCCTGTTGTACTTCAAGCTTGGATATCATGGCCTCAACCTGGGCGACTACTTCCTCCTCAAAAGCAAAGGAGGGTTCAGAAGTGTCAAGGGGGTTTCGAGAGAGGGCATCTGCTACCTTATTCTGCTCGCCTTTGCGGTACTGGACGGTGAATGTGTAGTTGAGAAGACGAGCTGTCCACCTACCTATTCTCAGTGGTTTCCTCCCAGAGCCCTTTCAGACAAAAGAGTAGCCAGTGCCTGGTGGTCCGTCAAAAGTGTGAACTTTCTTCCCCAGAGGTAGACATGCCACTTTTCGCAAGCCCATAAACAAGCCAAAGCTTCCTTTTCGCCAGTGGAGTACCTGCGTTCAGCTGGAGAAAGAGAACGAGAAGCAAACTGAATAGTTCGAGTGTTTTCTCCATCGGTCTGTTGCAAAACAGCACCAAGCCCGTAATCCGAGGCATCTGTGGACACCACAATAGGAAGAGTTGGGTCAAACAGTGATAAAATGGGCGCATCACGGAGGTACTTTTTTACCTGCTGAAAACTATTTTCAGCAGCCACATCCCAGTTGAATGGGACATCTTTACGCAGCAACTGACGAAGTGGCTCCACTACGTGGGCCATGTGTGGCACAAACTTGGAATAATACTCCGTCAGCCCAAGAAAAGAGCGCAGTTGGGTCGGATTGGAAGGGCGGCTAAAGGTCTCAACCTGCTGAACGTTCTTCTCAAGGGGGGATATACCCTGAGCGGAAATCTTGTGTCCGATTAATGACAGTTCTTGGACATCAAAGACGCACTTGTCATTTAGTTTTAACCCTGAGGAAGCAATCCGAGTGAGAACTTTTCCCAGATTGTCATCATGTTCCTTTTGCGTGCTACCGAAAACGATGATGTCGTCAATGTAAAATTTGACACCAGAACATCCCGACAGAATTTGGTGCATGAGTTGTTGAAACGCAGAAGGAGCGGAAGCGAGCCCAAAACACGCTCGCTTAAAACGGAAAAGGCCCTCATGCGTTACAAAGGTCGTCAAGTCGCGGACTGTCCTCATGTAGTGTTACCTGGTGATAGGCCGAGGCGAGATCTAACTTTGAAAACCATTTAGCACCCTGAAGAGACTGCAGCAGGTCTTCTGCATGAGGCAACGGGAAGCTATCAACAATGATGGCCTGGTTAGGTGCGCGCAGATCCACACACATTCGAATGGCTCCGTTCTGTTTGCGAACAACAACAATGGGAGACACCCATTCTGAAGCCGAGACGCGCTCTATGACGTCTTGTCGTAATAAGTTCTCTATTCCTGTTTGACTGGTTCGCGCAATGTGGGAGGCAGCCGCCTGAGCTTTAAGCGTTGTGGTGAGACTTCAGGACGTATCCTGACCTGATGGGTGACACCATGTACGAGGCCAAGGCCGGGAGTAAACAAGTGTTCAAAATGATTGAATCGATCTGGTAGGTGGCCCACCGTACCTGATGTGATGTTTTGCGATGTGTTAGATGGCACTCGTGGCAACTCACGGGGAGGCGAGGCCGGTGCGCCCGCAGAAAACTCGGGATTCACTGGAATTGGCTGTGTGCTGGTGCCGCAGCATTGAAGGCTGTCGCCTGCAAGAATCATATTAAGTTTGTGGGTTGCATCAATACCAAGAAGGGATCGTCCATTGCTTACAATGTAGAACAGTATCTCAGTAGTGCGATTCGGAACGTTACCAGAGCTTGAAAACACCCGAGAAGTGGAACGATAGTCCCTGAATAATCTTTCAGTTTTTAGGTGGAGCTACAGTCTGCAATCAGAACCTGACGGTTGGACAAAATAACGCGTAAACAATTCTTTAGACGAATGGAAACTGACGCGCCAGTGTCTACAAATAAAGATAAAGGCTTTCCGTTTCACCTCAACATCGGCGTAAAATCCCGGTGTGCGGAGGTCCGGTTGGGTGTCTGACAGGGCCATAGACTCGGCGTGATCCGAACGCCTAGGCCTGGAGGCTTGCTGATGCCATGCTGGTGGTGACCGTGCGAAGGGTCTGCTGCGACACACAGTGGCAAAATGTCCCCTCTTGGAACACTGGTAGCAAACCTTGCCTGCGCGCGGGGCAGTTCTGAGTAGGAGCATGCTGATAGCCACAGTTGGGGCAACCAGTTGCAGACTGGGGTGGCCGGTTGTAATGCTGACACGTCGACGAAGGTGCAGCGAGTTGCCGAGGGCGAGGCTCGGTAGAAGGTGTGACAACCCGCGGCAAAGGACGGCGCTGCGCCGAACTTTGATGTGGCGCTGTGTTTAGCTGTACAAGCACTTCAGGCTCGTATTCTTTGAGGCGACGCTGGACGCGGTCGGCATCGTTGATGATCTTCACGGCCTTCTCAAACGTAAGCGTGGCCTCCTCGACAAGCAACCGTTCCCGTAGTCGCGTAGAAGTCAATCCAATGAGTAATTGTTCGAGCAGCATCTGGTCTTTCAGTTCACCGAAGTCGCACTGGTTAGCTGTATCTTGCAATTCGAAGAGAAAATCCTGGGGTGGAGACTCGCCTTGCGTGAGGTTCCGAAACGAGAGTCTGGCTGTGGCTACTGCCTCTGGAGGGCTGAACTTGGCCGTTAGCGTTTGCACCACTGAGGAGTAGGCGTCTTTGGTTGATCCCGGCGTTTCCGATGCCGCGGCGAGTGCAACCCGTGCCTGCCTCTGACCTTCGGCTCCAAGCAGTGTTTTCAGCAGTGCGGCTTTGCGTTCCGCGGAAAAACTTTCGCCGCCAGCGGCAAGCAAATAAGTTTCAAAATCTTCAAGCCACCGCGTCCACGGTACTGTTGGTGTTCCCGGATGGTTCCAAAACCCGGGCGGCTTTCCTATCAAGTCGGCCATGTCGCAGCTGTGTGGCGTTACGTTATCACCTGGCGTTTCGCTGACCTTCCTGGGGGCGGTGGCTCGCTATCTGCGGCGCGATAAGCGACGATGCGCTAAGAGCGAGGGCTCGATGCAAGCGGACCGAAAGGGTATCGCCGCATCTGGTGTTGCCGATGATTTGCTTCATGGCTGCTGGTTGCCGTTGGCGAGTGGCGGAGGGTGGAATGCTTTCAAAACGCATGTCGGCTGCGCCATTGTAGTGTTTGCGATGGAAAGGCACCGAGCATCTGTGGTGCTCCGAAAAGGAACGACACACACACAGTTCCACAACCACGCCCAACGTACCCTCGGCTGTAGCGAGGTGTTTATATATATCAAATGGCGGCGCCCCCTGGCGCCATACACAGAACAAAGCATTTACAAATACAACAACCCCCTATACTTTCTTGGCATTGCTGTCTGTTAGTTCTCATTAATATTGTGTCTAACAATGAAAAAACGAGCCCTTAAAAGTAATCTTTCCTTTATCTATAAGTGGGTCATTCCATGCTAACTGTCCAGCTTTGGCACTCAACCACTGCATCTTGGTTCAAAAAATTGAGAGCTGTCTGTCTAAAGCAAAAAGTCTTTCGGCAAAATACTTTGCAAAAAACATTTTTCACTGCCGCAAACCGCATGTGAATTTTTTCGCAGAGCTCGAAAGTATGGCTCTTAAATACATTGTCTAAAAATTCGTTCTTTCTAAATTATGTCAGGACAAAATTTCTCTACAGAACGATCGTAGGCTTTTCACTTAAAATAAGTTTTACGAACTTTAACACTTCCGTGATTTTTTATGCTACCTTAAATATGGACAATATAGCCCCGCATCCGGATTTTTTCGTAAAAGATAACATTTAGTGAAATGCAATATTTTGCATTAACTGATTCACAGGAAGTTTTAATGTAGCGAAAAAATAGTGTGAGACGCAGATAGCGTGAAATGGTGCGTACATGTGCTGACAAAGTTGCAAAAAAAGTTCATTTTTGCACATGTTTGGTCTTAAATTTAACATTGAGGTGGTCCTAGCCAAAAATATGCTAAATAGCACAATTACTAGCAATAAGAATTTTCTACTGACTGAGGAAGTTTTATCAAATTATTTTTTTTTTGTTTTAAGTGAGAAAAATATTTTTGATGTGTTGTTTTCTGCCGGTCTCTGTGCTTGCACGTGTTTTGTCTTCACAGGAATGTGTCGTAGCGGTAGAACTAATCTTTGCCTTGACATACCACGACAGCGCACTTCA
Organism: Rhipicephalus sanguineus; assembly: GCF_013339695.2. Classification (NCBI taxonomy): domain Eukaryota; kingdom Metazoa; phylum Arthropoda; class Arachnida; order Ixodida; family Ixodidae; genus Rhipicephalus; species Rhipicephalus sanguineus. Next base: position 258,969,878 of record NC_051176.1, read on the forward strand.
TGAAATGGGGAGAGCTAATCTTGCCTTGACATACCGCGACAGCGCACGTCATGAAATAGAGAACCCAAGCTCAAGTTTGCGGCGCGACGACAGCGCCGCGCTGCGGCTCTGTCGGATAGCTCTGAACCTTCTGCGCGGCCCGAATGACTCAGCCCCTTTCACGGTAGCAGTAGCGCACGTGCGCACGCGTTCTTCTCTCGGTGCGGGTTAACTGGGGGTCCGTCAGCTGGTACGTTGAACCGAGAGGCTTGCTGTGCGAAGCTGCGCATTTCCGCTATGCAGAAGCGAACCCGCGGAAGCGCAAGCGTGGTCCGAAGTATTGCGGTTTAGCGGCCAGCCACAACAGTGCAGACAACACCAAGGCAAGGCACACGATTCACGTGTTAAACTGTATCGTTTCCCGGGCGTGTCGTACGAGAAATACAGGCGGCAAGCGTGGATAGCTGACAACGCTGTCTCGCCTCTATTTTGGCTGTCTGAGTTCATCGCTTTCGTTCGTTCCGACTACCTGAATCGGTAAGTAACGCGGCGCATGCACGCAGCAACTACATTAATGATTACTCGCTGTCTTCTCATATTTTAAAGTCCAGTTACGGTTGTAGGTGAAGCAACTTTGTGTTTTGATTCCCCGTGTTCGTGAGACCTACCCGTCATTGTTGAACATTCACATTCGCGTTATACCGTTAGCATTGCGCGGTTGGTTGAATTCAACTGAACTCGGCACATTGTCAGAAGTTCGGCGCCTGCATTTCACGCGTCGGGAAGGGCTCTTTATCACGCCGGAATGGACGTCTGTGCATTTGCAGCAAGCTTTGACATCGTTCTGCAGGTTTGCTTTGTTTTTGTCACTTTATTAGGGTGATATATATTTAAGCCGCTAAATATAACTGGCACTTAATACATGCTTTGCAATTGCAACCTTGAAGTAACCACCTCTGACTTTGTGCGATTTTCTAGCCGCGTTCACGCAGCAGGTTTTATTTGGAAAAAATAAATTTGAATTTGAATACGCCTGTCAAGTCTATATCATAAAAGAGACTGCAAGCACGACGCGAGAGCCGAAAAAACGAGGCGAGCAGTTCATCTTGCTTCACAGTGGTTAAAGCTCAGCTAGCTGCCTCGCGTCTTAATCGGTGGGTGATTCTCCAACGGCACGGAGGACTTGACTCTAACTTCTCAGGAAGCAGTGCCATGGCTGTATAATCTTTTTTTCGCACGCCGCAAACGTTTGTTCACGAAAGTGCACGGCTGCTACTGTAAGCATGCCATATCAAAAAAACAATCATATTATTCGTAGTCCACGCCGCAGAACACGATAGCGTGTACGGCTTCATTTCGTAGTGCATGTGGACCATTATTCATCTTTACATGACAGAATGAGACTTACCTCGAGGTTACCTACACGGTGTAATCGCGGCTTGGGAAATGCATTTCCCTTTGAGTCGGGCGTGGTTGTCGTCGATCGTCTGCTCTTCCCGTTAACGTGATTGACGAGCCTGTCTCATTTATCAAGTTCGCTTTTCGGAAGTGCCAGTCAAGCTTGAAAATCCTTTTGAAGCCGCACTGCAAGCGGTACTTTGTGAGGCGGGGCAAGTGCACCGCGAGAGCTCTGCACGTGCAAAGCGAGCGGCAACGCGATGGAGAGAAGGGAAAACGCGCATGCTAACACCCTAGTTTTCTTTTGCTGCCAGAGATGGCGCTGCCTGTCAAGAGCAGCAGCGCCGCTAAGCGTTGCTTGGGAAGCCTATGGGGAGAGCTAATCTTTGCCTTGACATACTGCAACAGCGCACGTCATGAAATGGAGAGAGCTCATCTTTGCCTTGACATACCGCGACAGCGCATTTCATGAAATGGGGAGGCTAATATTTGCCTTGACATACCGCGACAGTGCACGTCATGAAAGGGGGAGAGCTAATCTTGCCTTGACGTACCGCAACAGCGCACGTCATGAAATGGGGAGAGCTAATCTTTGTTGACGTACCGCAACAGCGCACGCCATGAAATGGGGAGAGCTAATCTTTGCCTTGACGTACCGCAAAAGTGCACGTCATGAAATGGGGAGAGCTGGTCTTTGCCTTGACGTACCGCAACAGCGCACGTCATGAAATGGGGAGAGCTAATCTTTGCTTGACATACCGCGACAGCACACTTCATGAAATGGGGAGAGCTAATCTTTGCCTTGACATACCGCGACAGCACACTTCATCGAATAGGGAGAGCTAATCTTTGCCTTGACATACCGCGACAGCACTCTTCATGGAATAGGGAGAGCTAATGTTTGCCTTGACATACCACGACAGCGCAAGTCATGAAAAGGGGAGAGCTAATCCTTGCCCTGACATACCGCGACAGCGCACGTCATGAAATGGCGAGAGCTAATCTTTGCCTTGAATACCGCAACAGCGCACGTCATGAAATGGGGGGAGCTAATCTTTGCCTTGACATACCGCGACAGCACACTTCATGGAATAGGGAGAGCTAAGTGTTGCCTTGACATACCACGACAGCGCACGTCATGAAATGGGGAGAGCTAATCTTTGCCTTGACATACCGCGACAGCACACTTCATGGATAAGGGAGAGCTAATCCTTGCCTTGACATACCGCGACAGCGCACGTTATGAATGGGGAGAGCTAATCCTGCCTTGACATACCGCGACAGTGCACGTCATGAAATGGGGAGAGCTAGTCCTTGCCTTGACATACCGCAACACGCACACGTCATGAATGGGGGGAGCTAATCTTTGCCTTGACATACCGCGACAGCGCACGTCATGAAATTGGAGAGCTAAACATCTGCTTGACATACCGCGACAGCGCACGTCATGAAATGAGGAGAACTCATCTTTGCCTTGACATACCGCGACAGTGCACGTCATGAAAGGGGGAGAGCTAATCTTTGCGGTGACGTACCGCAACAGTGCACGTCATGAAATGGGGGAGCTGGTCTTTGCATTGACGTACCGCAACAGCGCACGTCATGAAATGGGGAGAGCTAATCTTTGCCTTGACATACCGCGACAGTGCACACGTCATGGAATGGGGAGAGCTAATCTTTGCCTATACCGCAACAGCGCACATCATGAAATGGGAGAGCTAATCTTTGCCTTGACATACCGCGACAGCGCACGTGTAAAATGGGGATAGCTATCTTGCCTTGAATACCATGACAGTGCACGTCATGAAATAGCGTCCTCCCCTCTACCATTTCCTCTTCGGCCAACCACTACAAGCTATTGTGGCAGCGCCACTATTTATGTTCGAAATGTGTAAGTGGCTCCAGTGCACACCTTTATAGCTTTGTAATTTTTTAATACTGATCAAAAGACTGAAGTGAAGGCATTATAGTAATTCTTGCTTCAATGCCTGCGTGACCAAAACACTGGTGTGTATTCACAGTAACACGATAATCAGTGCAGTATAGTGAAGCATGATTGAACTCTGTTTATGCTCAGTGCTTTATGCAGGTATCATTTTGTCTGCACTCGTGAACTCTGACCATGCACTGCTAGCGCATGCATCAAAGTTGTTTACATTGTTCAGTGCACTTGTTAATTCATGCCTGTCACTTGCTTTTGGGTGCCATCTATTTGGGATCAGTAGAATTTTGTGAGGGGATCAACCCCTTCGTGTTTGCAGTGCTGTTATGGCAGTTAACAACACAACAGTAATTCCCAGTCTTCCACAGACGCAGCATTATGAACGAAAGGTGTTTCACGTTCAGCATGAGCTTCACAAGCATGACCTCGAGGAGAGCTCACTTGAATACACACTCACAGTGCCACGTATCTCGGGAGCGCTTGCAACGCGGAATGGAGTTTGGAGAGAGAGAGGAGAGAGTCGGGAGAGACCGTGGTGGCACTGCAAACCAAACTTTATCTGACACACCACGGCAAACAAAACTCACACTCAAAATTTACAACAAAAAAATCAACAAGTGTAAAATCCTGAGTTAGTGCACACTCACTAACCTCACTAACTACCCTCACAAAACATTGCAAAGCATTCGATCTACGCTTATCTCCTCACGACTCGAAAGGCTGGCCACTATGGCTTCTCACGTCTCTACCGAACGAACGTTCTTACTTCTTGGTGTTCGCTGCTTCTATTCGTTGCCCAAGTCGACGCCCTGTCCATCGTCGAATCTCCTGTCGACGCCTCAGAGTCGTCGTCGATGATCAGCGCCTCGCTGACCATCTTCCTCGCCGATGCCTCGTTCTCCGTCGAGAACACGTCTATCCCAGTTAGGCCTAACTATTGGTCTCTCCTTGGTGCCAATGGTCAAACTGTGATGTGGCTCTGATGATTGTCGGCGGGTCGCCTGTCGTGTGGGTCGTGCTGTTGTTG